>NC_089593.1:64811747-65111747 GCF_019320115.1 Miscanthus floridulus
GTATATTTACGTACCCAATTCATTCAGAGCCATAGGGTTGTACAGACTTTTGCCAAATTTATAAGTCCTCTAGGTATCAACTTTCAGGTTCTGGATTGGAGCTTTGCTCGTCACTTGATCCAAGGTTAAACCAGTTTGTTCAAAAAAATCATTAAGGTCTTGAACCGACACTTCTCCAGAGTTGTCTGGTCGATAGACTTCTATGTTGGAACCATATTGATTAGCAACAACAAGATTTTGCATTGGTTGCTTCTGTTGTCCGAGCTGTGGGACATCCTTCTCTGATGCTCTTTTCCTTTTCTTATGTGCATCATGTGACTTCACGAGGGAGCGGTCATAGTCTGATAGTGGCGGGGGCTTACGAACTTCAAGCATCTTTTTCTTGTGAGCTTCGACCTTCTGCCTCAGCTGATCTCGTGGTATGTAAAAGTACGACTTCTCCTTAAGCTTCGCTTGTCTCTGCTTTTGGATATCTATAAAAAAATCTTTCACTTTTTTGCCTTCTTCAGCTGCTATTTGCTCATCAGTCTTTTCAGGAAGTATTTCTTGAGAAATAACTCTTTTTTTGGGGTCTTCTTTGCCGCCGGGACCTTAGACGTCTTTGTAGTGCGTCGCTGTGGAGGTGGTGGGGGCGGTGTTGGAGACCGGCGTGGAGGCGATGAGGCCGGTGTTGGAGTCCGGCGTGGAGGCGTTGGAGATCGTTGTGGAGGCGGTGGGGCCGGTGTAGGAGTTGGAGATCGTTGTGGAGGTGATGGGGCCGGTGTAGGAGTTGGAGATCGCCGTGGGGATGAAGTCGTCTTGCCCCTCGCGACGCTGTGATGAGATGGGGAATGAATGATTGGGCTAGGCTGGGGGGAGACCCTGCTACAAAAATAAGTTGTGGGTCAATTATTTTTGAAGCCAATATAAAATTAATGGAAAAATAATATTTCATTCACTATCATTTGTACCTAGGGTGAGATAGGGGAAGCGGTGGCGCCCTAGGAATGATGATGAAGCATTTGCGCCATTGAATAAATGTCTTCTCTGCTTTTCCTAGTGTCTTCTCCCCATCACCGCCTTCAATGTCAAGAGGAACATTGCTGTAACCTTTGAGCACTCTATCGACCGAGACGCTAGCATATCCAGGTTGAATAACTAACCCATGGATTCTTGGTGTCTTCATTTTGTCTATTGGAGATACAACCCCGACAGCCACCATGATTGATGCATTATTACCATCTGGAATGTGCAGCTCACATGTTGTTAGAGGCTCGGTAATGTCATCAATAGGGAAGCGCAACCCAGCATCACCTTGAATAACTGGCAGCTCCGTGGAAGCACAACTGCTTTTCATCTGACCAACGGGGCTAATGGTGACTCCCGGCGTTGATTGCGATTGGATTTGACTCATTGCTAGCTGCACTTGCCTCTTGATCTCCTCCTACATTCTTGCCTCAAGAGATTTTTCTCGTTCACGTGATTCAAGCAATGCTTGTTGTGACTCATTAACAAATTGCTCCAATACACGGATTCTGTCTGCCTCCTCATCCTTCTTTCTCTGGTGGCTTCTGCAGGTATCCCTGTCTACTGGGAATGCTTGTAGCCACGGAACCGCCCCATAGCCTCTTGTTCGACCACCATGTTCGGGGTTCTCTAGGGCATATGTCAATTCATCCTTTTCTCTGTTGGGCTTGAAAACATCACTATTAGCTTCTTCCCTAGCACGAGCTAGTCTCTGTGTTGCTCTCTCAATTTTTTGGCCGAAAATTAGCTTGCCAGTGTCTGGGTCTAGGCTTCCCCCATGAGCGTAAAACCAATTCTTTGCGCGTTGAGGCCAGTTCTTCTCTATTATTTCAGGTATGATTCCCTTGGCAGTAATCTCTACTTCTAGGTTCTGCCACTTGGGAATAGCACTCCTATAACCACCTGATCCCATGCGATGATGGTATTGCTTATGTCGGGCATTCTGCTAATTCCTCTTCACACGTTCCTCACTCTCTTGAGATGTCTTGTATTGTACGAAGTCATCCCAATGGGACTCCAACTTGACAAATGCCTTAGCATTGAAATTCGGCATTTCATTCTTCAAGATAAACTTTTTATACAATGTCTTCTTCCAACTCTGGAACAATGTTGCCATCTTCTTCATTGTCCAATCCCTCACTAGCTCCTTCAAAGCATCATCTGCTTGTAATGTGAAATGCTGAGTGATATCTCTCCAAGCTAGGTTCTTGTCACGATCAGATACAAAACTAACATTAGGAGCGGATATCTTCTGTTTCCATTCACGAGCACTAACTAGGATCCTATCCCTTACAATGAACCCACATTGATTGACATATGTCTGAGCATGTGGTCCCAATGGTTTGCCGGTGTCGGTGTCGAATTCTGATATTATGAAACGACCCTCTAATGGCTTTTTTGGCCCTCGGACTTTCCTACTCTTACCGGTGGTTGATGTAGATCCAGAGACCGGCTACATGAGTAGAAACACAATGATTAACAACAAATATATGTACGCATGCATCTATAAGAGATGATAGATAATCGAATATACCTCGCCAGTATTTTTTTGCGCGACAATTTGTTGATCTTCAACCACCGACATATTCAGGATATCTTCATAATCAGCAAAGTACTGACTCATGTCATCTACATCCACATTGGTGTCGACGTTGATAATATTCGCCATTATGTCATCATTCAAGTTATCATCTGGAGCAGCCATTTGTATCTTCAAGATAACACATAGATAGAATTACTATGGCACATAACATAAGTACATATGATAACACATATAGAATTACTAAATCCAATTAAATATAATAACACATGAAAATAATTAAGTACATGTATATATACACATAGAAATAATTAAGTACATATATATGTATACATATAGAATCTCTAGATAGAATTAATTACTAAATCTAATTAAACCTAACATATATATATACATAGATAGAATTACTAAATCAAAATTAAATCTAACACATATATAGAGAGATAGAATAATAATTATTAAATATATCAAAAACTATAATAAAAACTTTCTAAAAAAACTATCTAAATAAAGTACTAATTAAATTTTAATACATTTAAATCTAATTAACATATATCGAAAACTATCTAAAAACTAAGAATAATAAACTACTAATTAAATTTTAATACATTTAAATCTAACATATATATCAAACACTATCTAAAAAACTATCTAAAAAGTATCTAAAAAACTATCTAAAACAGGCTAGCCGGCCATGGGGCCGAGCAGAGCCATGCGAGGACGACGTACGACGGAGACTCGACGGCCGCCGGGCGGAGCTCGACGACGACGGCGGCGCGGGCGCGGCAGAGACGACGAGATCGAGGCCGGGCGGGGGTAGACGATCGACGACGGCGGCGCGGGCGCGGCAGAGACGACGAGGACGTTGTAGATCAAAAAGTAGAAGATGAACCGATTGATATATATAGGCCGGGACCCTTTAGTCCCGGCTGGTAAGCCGAACCGGGACTAAAGGTCCAACCCTTTAGTCCCGGCTCAGCTTACCAGCGGTTGGTGTTACCAGCCGGAACTAAAGGTATTTTTGGGCGGGCAATTCTGCCCACCCTTTAGCCCCAGTTCCTGGCCTAGGCCGGGACTGAAGGCCTAAAATTTCTGCAGCCCGCCAAAGTGTTGTTTTTTCATTAAGGATTGTAGATCTTGATGAGCTGCTCAAATGAGACACTAAATGACCTCAGATGAAAAATCTCTGAATACCAAGTTTGATCATCTCAGCAAGATCTACAATTGTTACATAGCTCATTTTCCCATTTGAGAAAGTTTTATCAAACACTAGTCACAAATTCTTGATTCTCATATAGACTTTCTAAAACTATGTCACACACTTGTGAAATTTGAACTACATTTTGTTCAAACTTTCTCAAATGAAAAATGGCCTATATAAGGATTGTATATCTTGATGAGCTGAACAAACTTGGTATTCAAAACTTTTCAATTGGAGACAATCTAGGGTTTCGAAAACTAGTTTGTAGGCGTTGAAATTTAAAAATCACAAATTTGAACCGTCCAAACTATCTCAAATGGAAAGTTGACCAAAACAATAATTGTAGATCTTGATAATTTTAACAAACTTGGTACTCAAAACTTTTCAATTTGAAGTCATTTAGAGTTTAGAATACTAGAGTCAAAGTGTTGTTTTTTCATTTGACCAAATTTGACTTGGTCAAACTTGCTCAAATGAGACACTAAATGACCTCAAATGAAAAATCTCTGAATACCAAGTTTGATCATCTCAGCAAGATCTACAGTTGTTACATAGCTCATTTTCCCATTTGAGAAAGTTTTATCAAACACTAGTCACAAATTCTTGATTCTCATATAGACTTTCTAAAACTATGTCACACACTTGTGAAATTTGAACTACATTTTGTTCAAACTTTCTCAAATAAAAAAATGGCCTATATAAGGATTGTATATCTTGATGAGCTGAACAAACTTGATATCATGCGGGCACCACAGTGAATTTTTTCTTGACATATGACCCTTGGTTATGATCTTGTCGTAACCATGGAGTGTCTTCATCATTTAACATGATGCTTGGATCTTTCTTCACTATAAATGGTGGAATTCGGACATTTCTTTCATAATCTTCTGACATGTCTGACTTGTCTTCAATTCCCACTATATTTATTTTCTCAGAAAGAACTATGTGGCGCTTTGGCTCATTGATCATTGAGTTGATGTCTTCGTTTTTTTCTCTCTTTGATTTTGTAGACATGTCTTTCACATAGAACATCTGACTCACATCAGTAGCAAGGATGAATGGTTTGTCTTTGTACCCAATATTGTTGAGGTCCACTATTATCATTCCATACTCTTTGTCGACTGTTACCCCTCCTCCGGTCAGCTTCACCCATTGGCACTAGAACAAAGGGACTTTAAAATTAGGTGCGTAGTCTAGTTCCCATATATCTTCTATGCGGCCATAATATGTTTGTATATTCCCATTTGGATCTGTGCCATCTATGCGAACACCACTATTTTGATTGGTGCTCCTTTTATCTTGGGCAACTGTGTAAAATTTATTCCCATTTATCTCATACCCTTGGTACATGAGGATATGCCATGATTGTTGCCTAGCCAACAAATACAGTTGCTCATCAATATTATCATCGCCTTGACATTCTTTTCACAACCAACCACTAAAACTTTCCATGTGCTGATGCCTAATCCAAGCTTCAGTCTTCCCTAGAAACTTGGATCGTAAGAACTCCTTATGTATCTCGATGTATGGATGCACCAATGACGAGTTCTGAAGAACTGTGTAGTGTGCTTTATTGAAATAATCGTCTTCCATGCCAATATATATTTTCTTCCCTAAAGTTCCTTTACCACTGAGTCTCCCCTCGTGTCGCAATTCGGGAACGCCAATCGGGGCAAGGTCAGGAATAAAGTCAACACAGAACTCAATGACCTCCTCTGTTCCATAGCCCTAGGCGATGCTTCCTTTAGGCTTAGAATGGACTTTCACATATTTCTTCAAGACTCCCATAAATCTCTCGAAGGGGAACATGTTATGTAAGAACATAGGTCCAAGAATACTAATCTCCTTCACCAAATGAACTAGGAGGTGTGTCATGATATTAAAGAAGGATGGAGGGAACACCAACTCAAAGCTAACAAGACATTAAACCACATCATTTTGTAGAATAGCTAGTTCCACTAGATTGATTGCCTTCTGAAAAATTGCATTGAGGAATGCACATAGCTTCACGGTGGCTAGACGTACATGTGGAGGTAGAATTCCTCTTAAAGCAACTGGAAGCAATTGCGTCATAAGCATGTGGTAGTCGTGGGACTTTAAGTTTAGGAATTTCTTATCTGGCACATTTATTATACCCTTTATATTGGAGGAGAATCCCGATGGGACCTTGATGCTGCTTAGACATTCGAACATGCTGTCCCTCTCTTTTTTGCTAAGCGTGTAGCTAGCAGGACTTAAGTAATGACGTCCATCATCTATCTTCTCTGGATGAAGGTTGTCTCGTTCTTTCATGCCCTGCAAGTCCTGGCGTGCTTTAAGTGAATCCTTTGGCTTCCCATACACACCCATGAATCCTAACAGGTTCACACAAAGATTCTTTGTCAGGTGCATCACGTCGATTGCCTTGCGGACCTCTAGGACTTGCCAATAGGGCAGCTCCCAAAAGATGGACTTCTTCTTCCACATGGGTGCGTGTCCCTTAGCATCTTTGGGAACAGATTCGCTGCCTTGTCCCTTTCCAAATACTACTTTCACATCCTTGACCATTGCGAGTACATCTTCTCCGGTTCGGTTATGAGGCTTCTTCCGGTGGTCTGGCTTACCTTTAAAATGCTTACCTTTCTTTCTTACTTAGTGATTCAAAGGAAGGAATCGACGATGGCCAAGGTACATGACCTTTCGACATCTTTTCAAATATATACTATCAAGGTCATCAAAACAATGTGTGCATGCATTATATCATTTGTTTGTCTGACCTGAAAGATTACTTAAAGTAGGCCAATCATTGATTGTTACGAACAACATTGCTCGTAGGTCAAAGTGTTCTTGTTTGTACTCATCCCAGACATGTACACCTAATTTGTTCCATAAAACTAGAAGTTCTTCAACTAATGGCTTCAAATAGACATCAATGTCGTTGCCAGGTTGCCTCGGACCTTGGATGAGGATCAGCATCATAATGAACTTCCGCTTCATGCATAACCATGGAGGAAGGTTGTAGATACATAGAGTAACTGGCCAAGTGCTATGACTAGTGCTCTGCTCCCCAAAAGGATTCATACCATCTTTACTTAAGGCGAACCTTAAGTTTCTAGCCTCATTTGCAAACTCTAGAAATTCCCTGTCTATCGCTCTCCACTGGGACCCATCAGCTGGGTGTCTCAGCATATTGTCTACCTTATGGTCTTCTTTATGCCACCGCAACAACTTTGCATGGTCTTTATTTCTGAACAAACGTTTTAAGCATGGTATTATAGGAGCATACCACATAACCTTGGCAGGGATTTTCTTTCTAGGATGTTGTTCACCCTCGACGTCACCAGGATCATCGCGCCTAATCTTATACCGCGCTGCTTTACATACCGGGCATTCATCCAAATTCTTGTATTCATTGCCATGGTAGAGGATGCAGTCATTAGTACATGCATGTATCTTTTGGATTTTTAATCCCAAAGGGTAGACAACCTTTTTTGCTTCGTACGTAGTGGTGGGCAATTCATTTGGCTTCGGAAGCATCTTCTTTATGAGGTTCAATAAATTCCTAAATGTCTTGTCGGATATATCATTCTTTGCCTTCCACTGTAGCAATTCCAGTGTTGTACCTAGTTTTTTTGCCCCTCTTCGGCCGTCAGGTATAGCAACTTCCTATGATCCTCAAGCATGCGCTCAAACTTAACTTTCTCTTTTTCACTTTTGCATTCTTGTGCATCACGAATGGCATCGCCAAGAGCATCACCGAGATCATCTTCTGCCGCTACCTCTTCTTCATCTCTCCCCATTGTAGTATCATCAAAGGCAGCATACTGAGCAATAATGTCATCAATGTCTAAATCTTCTCCTTCACCTTCTTCCACCATGACCCCGCTTTCTCCATGCTTAGTCCAACATATATAGTTTGACATGAAACCTGACTTAAGCAAATGTGAATGAAGACTCATTGAGCTTGAATATTCCTTTAAATTCTTACATATGGCACATGGACAGCACATGAAACCATCCTGCTTATTTGCCTCGGCCACACCTAAGAAATAGTGCACGCCCTCAATAAAGTCTTGGGAGCGGCGATCGGCATTGTACATCTAATGGCGTGACATAATCTGTATTACATGACAAATTATGAAAACCTTGAACATAATTAAGTATTTTATTACACAACATAGATGATACACACATGGTTGATTAATTAACTAAGCCTGGCTACAACGTAAGCAATCCCAACTATCACTAAACAAACTAAAACTACAATGCACTTCAGTAACATAATTAGTTCGTGATCGTATGCAACTAAAATAGACAAATCATTCTTCTGTTGAATATCAATAAGCTTCTCCTGCTGGCTCACTGCATCATCATCAGCAGCCACTACCTCAAGCGCACCCAAATTCTGCACGTATGTAGCATAATCTTCCTCCCAGTACCAACCATTGCATCCACTGACCTCCCACTGAAATTAAAGCCAAAAAATATTTAGTCAAAAATATTCAAGAAAAGCAGGTCAATTAGCCATAATTATAAAATGCGTAAGAAACTCACATCACGATCCGGGCACTTGTAGAAAACACGACCCTTGTTGGGTCCCTGTCTCTTGACTCGATACTCCATCATAATCTTCTGCTTACACTTGCCGCAGATAATGAGAGGGAGTTCTGGCCTCAGTCGTTTCGCAACCGAACGAGAGGCCGAGGATCCGGTACCAGTTGTCATCTACTTTCTATACTTATTTTTGCAAGCTAGTGTAAATTTCATATTTTCTAAAATGATATATTTAAATAAAACTAGTACGGATTTCACATGTTTCAATAAATAACCATCCGTACTAGTTGACCTTGCTTACGTGATCATCTCGGCCAGCATTTCTCCACCGGACGGCACCGTACTTGGCCAAGGAAGAGCTCCGATTCTACGAGAAAGGGAACACGGTCTTCCACGACCGTTGCCGCTCTCTCTCGTAGAATCAAAGCTCCTCCTTGACGTCCATTACCGCTCGACAGAGAACATGTTGGCCAAGCTGAACACGGTCTGCAAGTTCAACTAGTACGGATTTTCTATAATTTTCTAACTATTTACTAAGTTTTTCATTTCATGAAAAATTTAATTCTAAAAAATAAAAAGTATGATTTTTAAGTAGTTCATTTCATGGAAAAAATAATTCTAAGTGACCTGCTCGATATCGGCGAGCTCGCGGGCGTTTAGGTTGCCGAGGATAGTAACATTTGTAGGTCTGAAGTTATCAAATATCTATCAAATTATAGCTCAAAAATATGTTTCAATAAATAACCATCCGTACTAGTTGACCTTGCTTACGTGATCATCTCGGCGAGCATTTCTCCACCGAACGGCACCGTACTTGGCCAAGGAAGAGCTCCGATTCTACGAGAAAGGGAACACGGTCTTCCACGACCGTTGCCGCTCTCCCTCATAGAATCAAAGCTCCTCCTTGACGTCCGTTACCGCTCGGCAGAGAACATGCTTGCCGAGCTGAACACGGTCCGCAAGTTCAACTAGTACGGATTTTCTACAATTTTCTAACTATTTTCTAAGTTTTTCATTTCATGGAAAATTTATTTCTAAAAAATAAAAGGCATGATTTCTAAGTATTTCATTTCATGAAAAAAATAATTCTAAGTGACCTGCTCGATATCGGCGAGCTCGCGGGCGTTTAGGTTGCCGAGGATAGTAACATTTGTAGATGACATTTGTAGGTCTGAAGTTATCAAATATCCATCAAATTATAGCTAAAAAACATGTTTCAATAAATAACCATCCGTACTAGTTGACCTTGCTTACGTGATCATCTTGGCGAGCATTTGTCCACCGGACGGCACCGTACTTAGCCAAGGAAGAGCTCCGATTCTACGAGAAAGGGAACACGGTCTTCCACGACCGTTGCCGCTCTCCCTCGTAGAATCAAAGCTCCTCCTTGACGTCCGTTACCGCTCGGCAGAGAACATGCTTGCCGAGCTGAACACGGTCCGCAAGTTCAACTAGTACGGATTTTCTATAATTTTCTAAGTTTTTCATTTCATGGAAAAATTAATTCTAAGATCACGTAAGCCACTGGGGACGAGGATGGCGCATGCTCCAGCGAGGACGAGTGACGCGTGATTTTGATGAACTAATTTAACTTTTGTTTATCCAAACATATATGCAAATCATCATGTGATTTTGAGCTAAAAATGACATATAAAATCATAATAAAGTCCAACATATAAAGTTACACATGCATCTACATCGCAAAATGAGATAAGCTATTGATAAAATATAAGAGGATTAAGTTTGTTACCTCCAAAATTAAAGAGCAACACCAATGGAGGGGGAGAGAGCAAGAACAACAGCAAGCTGAAGAACAGAGGCAGTGAGTTTGAATGAAATGGCTCGGGCTCGGGGAGAAAAAAAATGAGCTGGATTATAGACCGGGATAATTAGTCCCGATTAGAGGGCCAAACCGGGACTAAAGATTAATCTTTATTCCCGGGGCATCAGCCAAACTGGGACTAAAAGCTTTAGTCCCGGCTGGTATTACCAACCGGTGGGCAGGGACCTTTAGTCCCGGTTGGTATTACCAACCAGGACTAAAGGCTCCTTTAGTCCCGGGGGCAAAAAATACCGAGGCTAATGCCAAATTGGGACATCGTTCTAAAGTCTGTTCTCTAGTAGTGTCAAATGCATGCAAGACTACTAGCATGTCGGAGTATACATTATACACCGGCACCTCAAAATCAAAAGGAGGACACTAGCCAATCTGGACGCGCGGGGAGAACGTGCAGGTGCGCGAAGGTGCATGCCACCTCCTTGGGAAGTGGAACACCATACGCCTACGCCTTGGTCGTTGTTGATCAAGAAGCCTAGTAAGACTAAGAAGCCGGAGTTGATGCTCGTCGTCGATAGGTACACTACCCTAGATCACCACATCACTGTCGATTCAAAATTCTCCTTCACTGTCAGATTTTGAACCAGCAGTGGCATACCGACAGTGACGTGGAGGTTCACATCACTGCCGGTACTCAGAACCACCAGTGATGTGCAGGCAATACTGTCAGTTCCTAGCACCAACCGGCAGTGTCAGTTGAGCCAACACTGTCGGCTTGTGGCTCGAGCCGACATTGATGCTCAAGCCAACACTACCGGCTTGTGGCTCAAGCCAACAGTGATGCTCAAGCCAACACTGCTGGCTTGTGGCTCAAGCCGACAGTGATTCTCAAGCCAACACTACCGGCTTTTGGCTCGAGCCGGCAGTGATGCTCAAGCTAACACTGCCGGCTTGAGCTTTGAACTGGCAGTGTTGGTCAAGACATCACTGCCGGCTTGACATGCAAACCGACAGTGATCTCCTTTCCATATTTTATTGTTTTATATAATTTATTTTTTATTTTTTTGGTGGAATCGGGTTTCGCTATATATTTGCTATGTAGACGACAGGTTCATCAACATTAAACATTACAAATGTTATGGTTACTGTTCAAATGTACTTATAAAGCTCTCGATCCCTTGAAATAAAAAAGAAATTACAATAGTCTAGCGAGCCGCTCTGGCCCGTACTGCACCTTGTACTTCATGGATTGTGCAATGGAGAATGTTCTTTTTTTTCTAAGCACTCCAATATGATGAAGGCTACTAGCTCAATGACAGTGCTATGACCTCCATTTCTAATGGCCTATTGTGTTAAAAATTCTTGCGCTGTCATTCAGAAAAAATGGTTTCGAAAGACAGAAATATGAGAGAAATATGTAGATCATTTTGTTGAATTAACATATATAAATGAAATGGGGATTATACACACCAAAGCATCTATCGCCTATGATTTTACGCCGAGGTAGCGAAGCATTGCCCACATTATGTAGAACCCGCATTCATTGTTTTCCGCCGGCTGGTCTAGGGTCTCCAATTGCATTGGTGCAACCTGGAATGGGACCTTTATCCCACTGACCATTCATGCCTGGACACTATGCCACATTATAAAGTATGAAAAAGGAGCAACATTAGAATATGCTATGTGCGATTGGAAAACAATATGTTATTAGGTTTGCTCACGCATTATGCACTTCGACTAGGGGAACGAGCAAAGAAAGTGGCTTTTTCTTCGAGTCCCACACCTTGATACGATTTCTTTTAACATCTACAACAATGAAGATGAATTAGTTGCTGCAATCACAAAACCCTAGTTAACGAATAATTGTAACTACAAAAAACAAGTATAAAAATAAGAGTAGAGAACACATACTCGCAGTTGTAGGCTAGAAGTATTTTGGTTTTATTAATCATCTTGAAATTTTCAAAAATGGCAGTCGGTGTCTCCGTCAGATCTTCCACTTTATTTCCATGCATGCCTCTGCTTGTTCTCTAGTTGACTAGCTCGGGGTCTAGGAAAGACATATGAGCATACTGTGTTTTGAAGCAATGTTTTGCTACACGCCTGCATAATTCACGGGGAATGTGAAGTCGTTAACTATTTATGTATTGAGAGAGTAGTTAATTATAATATCGTGCGAGTAGGGTACTTACATAGTCCATAGTGTCAACATTTGTGTATCAAGATCGTGTCTCTAGAATAGTTGAAACAAGTGATCCCAACCGACAAAGTGCTTCTCTTCATTTGGATAATGGAAAACATGCTGCGGACGAATAATAGATTCGAAACCTACTGGGTCCGTCTCAAGTGCTTGGGCCATGTAATAATCATGCAAGTCACGCATATATGTCATCAAAATTTTATACTCCTCCTTGTCCACCAAGAAATTGCCTCTTTGAAACTGTATTACCGGTCTTGCCGTCTCATATGCTAGTGAATCATAATAGATGTTCGCGACATCATCCCTGCTTAATCTGGGGTTGTCTTCGACAATCTTGTTTATCTTCCTTTGATCTTCATGGTGTATTTCTTCGACTCTTAATTGATTGTGCTTACTCTCTGTTTGCCTATCGAATTCGGGCTGCACCCTCCACTTAGGCAATGAGGCAAATAGATTTCAGAATCTAACTTTGTCTTCCTTGGAGGCTACTTCTGGCTTTTGTTGGTTCATCAAGTTTGTAACACTACCACTCATCATCCTTTTCTTTTTTTGTTGGTCCACTTTGGGAGCATTAGCGACTGAATCTGAGGACCTTTTCTGTGACTGCGAGGATGCTTTAGATCTTGTTTTGGGCTGTTGTGGAGGAGGGGGAGGACAAGAATTATGTTTTCTCGAGGGTGATGAAGAGGGAGGAGGAGGTGTCTTTTCTTTTCTTGGGGGTGATGGCAAGGAACCAGGAAAGGTAGTGTGATCTCCTCTATTGGGAGATGGTAAGTGATTATCTCTAGGCGGCGAAGATTCGCCATCGTCCTCATCATTATCCGAAGACAACTAGTGATCAAGCTTAATAAAGCGCTTGCGCCAGGCCACATGAGCGCCCTTGTTCTGAACAAGGCGTTGCCTGTCTTCCTGTGTGGGGTAATCAATGTGCATCTTGTTATACTTCTTATCAAGTATAGTATCAATGCTGACGTGGGCATACCCCATTGGAATTGAGTGGCCATTAATGGTCCCATCTCCCGTAGGCCAGGCCCAGCCGACCACCTCCTTGTTAGTTGTCCATTGCTGACGTATGTACAGCCTAACATTGATGGGTTCGGTGATGCTATCCACCGGATGAGGCGCATTTGCCTCTTCATCATCGAGCGGGGTCGATCCACAGCTGCTGTGACCCCTGAACTGTGGGCTAAAGCTAGTCAGAAGAGGTTCTTGTGGTACTACTCCTAATCCCATGGACGCCATAAGTACATTGACTTTTTCTTGAACCCTCTCATCAATCCATTTTTTGAATTAGTCTTCCATCTT
This sequence comes from Miscanthus floridulus, assembly GCF_019320115.1. NCBI lineage: Eukaryota > Viridiplantae > Streptophyta > Magnoliopsida > Poales > Poaceae > Miscanthus > Miscanthus floridulus. Next base: position 64,825,309 of record NC_089593.1, read on the forward strand.
TTTCAGAAACCTCATATATTCTGCCTCTTGTGCCGCTCTACCCCTCGAGCGGCTCCGATAAGTGGAAGATTCTTCCTCGAATGCTATTTTCTAAGGAACAAGACCGGCTCCTCTAGTGCGACCAGGGTGCTCCTTATTTCTGAGTGCTTGGGTGAGCAAGTCATTCTCGCTATTAGTATTGTGGGTCCCTTTCCTCACCTCATCATTTACCTTAGAGATCCTCTAGACGAGGCTGCTCATGGCTGGATTTGTGGAGCTAAAGCTCTCATCCGGGCCATGGTGTACCCCCCTCACCATACAGAAATATATCAATCTGGGCTCCTAATTGGCAGTCTCAGGCTCAATGCCAAGGTGTTCCACCTCCTCAAGTTCCCTTTCAAATGCATCCATCTTACTGGCGTAGCCACAAGAGCCAAGTTTATGAGGATTCATCGCTTTAAGCGAGTTCTCCTTATTCTTCCTGCTCAGTTCCAAGTACTCCTCGGATTGCCTGTATTGGTTAAATTCCTGCCAGAAGTCCTTCTAACTTGGTGTACTCTCCACCATCCCAATTTGGCTCTTTATCCTTAAGGATAAATTTCTTGTACAATGTCCTCTTGAAAGTCTTGAAGCATGTCCCCATGATTTCTTTTGCGTTTTTCTTGACTTGCTCCTTGTCATAGTCCTGTGGGAAAGTGAAATACTATGGGATCCATTTCTCCCATATGTCATCCTTCTCACTTTTAGAAACCCTCCATGGGTCATCATCTTTCCCAATCCACTTCCTGTACTTAATCGGGATGTAGTCCCTTACAAGGGCCCCGATGACAGTCTTGTATTTGGCGACAGCTTTTTTAGGTGCGAGCGGCTCACTGACATGGTTAAACTTAGTGATGTGCCAGTGTGCATTCCTACTAGTGGGAAGCTATGATAAGCCTCGCTTGGTTTTGGCCTTACTGCTACCCAAACCATCTGGCTGCTCGATCGGCTGAAAGGGTCGAGATGGCGAACTAGAGGGGAGGTGAATAGTCTTTTCTAAAATTAATCGCGTTGGCTAACCAAAACAAGTGCGGAATTATAACTATCGGTCTAGCCAAGACTACACCCCTCTATCTATGTTCTCTAGCACCTTTCAAAGATACTAATCAAGCAACAAAGGTGCCGGGCTAGCTAGAGCTCACCTAACCAATTCTAGGAGCAAGGTTACACAAACTTATGCCACTAGTACTTTAAGCAACAAGGGAGCTCCTACACATGCTAGTAAGCAAAAGCACAAAGCTAACTAAGCTCACTAGCAATGCTCAATAACAAGGCAACCAATGCCTAATTAGAGAGCGCAAAGACTTAGCTACACAAACTAAGCAATGTGACTAACAAAGTTACTAAAACCAAATTAGCCACGCAAGGGAGCTACTTCTATGCTACACAAGCAAGAAGGTAACTAGTAAGCTACACAAGCTAACTAATTACAAGAGCAACAACACAAGCTTAATGTATATGAAAGTAAATGCAAGCTTGTGTAATGGGGATGCAAACCAATGGGAAGAATAAGGTTGACACGATGATTTTTCTCCCGAGGTTCACGTGTTTGCCAACACGCTAGTCCCTGTTGTGTCGACCGCTCACTTGGTGGTTCGGTGGCTAATTAGCATCACCCGCTAAGCCCGCACGTCGGGCACCGCAAGAACCTACCCCTTGAGTGAGGGTAGCTCAATGACACACTTTACTAGAGTTGCTCTTCGCGGCTCCCGCGGGGCGAGCACAATGCCCCTCACAAGCACTTCTCCAGAGCGCCGCACAAGCTTCTTGTGCGCTTCGATAGAGACCACCACCAAGCCATCTAGGAGGTGGCAACCTCTAAGAGTAACAAGCACCACCGGCTTGTAACTCGATCACCTAGTGCCACTTGATGCAACCTCATGATGCAATCGCACTAGAATCGCTCACTCACACAATCGGATGATCGCTATCAAGTATGTGTGAGATGGAGGGCTCCTAAGCACTCTCAAGCATGGACACAAAGTCCCCCAAGGTGCTCAGCACCAGCCATGGCCAAAGGCCACTTCTATTTATAGCCCCAAGGGCTAAACTAGCCGTTACCCCTTCACTAGGCAAAAATCGGGCCGACCGGACGCTCCGGTCGTGTTGACCGGACGCTGGACCTCAGCGTCCGGTTGCCCGCAGACGGCCACGTGTCCTGGTTCCAATGGTCACTTGACCTAACCGGACGCAGCAGCTTCAACTGACCGGATGCTGGACCTCAGCGTCCGGTCGTTTACAGTAAGCTCCCCGAGGCGTATTTCTTCGACTGGACGCGTCCGATCCACCTTGACCAGACACAGACCAACGTCCGGTGCAATACCCTCGGTACTGTGCCGACCGACCAGTTTGACCAGATGCATGCTGCCAGCGTCCGGTGCTTTCAAACCCAGCGTCCGGTCAGTTGACCGACGCCAGCGTCTTCGCGACCAACTTGTTTTCACTTCTAACTTCTTCACCCTTGATCCAATGTGCCAACCACAAGAATTTGCATCCAACGCAATAGAAAATAGGCATTTCATTTTCCCGAAAGAGAGACCCAAACCCATCTCAACCCTGCAAACACCACCTAATTTGTAAATGTGTCAACACCACCAAGTGTACACCACCATGTGTATGTGTGTTAGCTTTTCACAATCATTTCCCAAAGGATGTTAGCCACTCAACTTGCCACGCCACTCGATCCTAGCGATGATGCAAAGTTAGATCATTCGAGTGGCACTAGATGACCGATATGCAAATAAGTTTGCTCCTCTTGATAGTACAACCATCTATCCTAAACCCGGTCATAAACTTCTCTACACACCTATGACTGGTGAAATGAAATGCCCTAGGTTATACCTTTGCCTTGTGCATTCCATTCCATCTCCTCCAATGTTGATGCAACACATGCACCAACATGATCAACAATGATATGATCCACTTCATATCATCACGTGATCATATTGGTTCATCGATCTTGACTTTATTTGCTCTTCACCGTTGCCATCGTCCATCGGCGCCAAGTCTTGCTCAAGCTCACCGCCACGCGGTCTATCACTCCAAAGCCTTCGACTTGCCCTTCACGCTTGCAACCGATCTATCAAGCCAAGTCTTGTCTTGATCTTCTCCACCTTGATCACATGACTCAATGTCATGTCTCATGTGCATTTAAGCTCCTTCATCATCACATGTGTGAGCTTTGCAACATTTCCAAGCCATTTTCACCTTCATGGCATATGTTGCTCACACACATGTACCTATGGACTAATCACCTGTGTATCTCACATAAACACAATTAGTCCACCTAGGTTGTCACTCAATTACCAAAACCAAACAAGGACCTTTCATCGGCTCAACCTCCTGCTGGAGACACCAAGTAAGCTAATAGACTCTCAATTAATTAGCGTGTGTGGCTACCTAGTCACATGATACCTAAGTTACCTAGTCATCTTGATCTAGCTCGAGAAAAGTGGTAGGGGTCCATGGTACCTCGTTCTCACCATCCTGATTGTTACCGCTACCGTTTGTTGGATCATGCTGCTCTCCCATCCCATCGATATCAACCGCTTCTTGTTGCCTATCAGTTTTTTCGATGACAGGTTAACGGGCGACGACGAGTCATGGCTGTGACATGATCATGGTCAGTTTTGGCTGCATACAACTACTAGTACCATTTGTGCATATATATATATTACCCAACTAATAGAGATTTAATGCAAAGTCTAATAATTAGTCCACAAACAGTTCACGTACAACAAATACATTGTTGATTGGGTCCATACAACAAAGTCCACCTACTGTTCTACGAAACAAAGCCTACATCAACTTCCAAATAAGAAAAGCAATGACCATAGCCATAAATAAAAGCATGGCATCTTTCCATGACCAAGGAGCAATTATCCTAATCTTCATATCTCCGGCGAGTGGCTCCTCTTCAATCTCCACTGCCGGTGGATGGCCATGGTTTTCACTCATTGGACCATAGTAGGCCCTCAAAGCTTCAGCTTCTGTGTTGTATTTTTTGTAACAATTACCTAGGTATCGATTGACTTGAGCATAGCAATCTTCCCAGGTAAGGTATATTCAGGCATCCGACCAACATGCACTACATACCATGCCATGGTTGCCTATAGATGTAACCAAATTATGTTGATAGTGCTATGCCATTCAAACATGTTGTAGACTAAGTTTAGTGTATCGAGTAAAGTTGTAGACTATATTTAAATATTTAAACTTCAATTTGCAACACATTTAGCTAGGCTTCATCCCATGTATATTGGACATGAAAGTATTATGGTAATTGTCAGTACATATAAGACATAAGAAAACAAATATGAAGAGGCCATGTTCGACTATCTTCCAGTGAATCAGCTTGTAAGTGACCTATGTTAAATATTTTTCTCTAGACTACTTTGTTCATTCCTTTTCTAATACCTTTCAATTGAAAAGATCCGTGTATAGGTGCTATGTTAATTTGCTATTTATCAGAAACTCTAATTAATTTGTTCATTTGCTAGAAATTTTTGAAAGATTCTACAACCTAGCAAATTAGCAATTCATGAATACACACAACAGAGCCCGTCCAAATGGTAGACAGTAAAAGTACGCAGAGCATGGTGAAGCGGGTTAGCGTTACCTCATGGAGAAGAGCCCGTCCGAAGTGATGGTGACCTTGGTCTTCTCGCGTGGAGGAAGACAAGGGCGCATGCGGCGGTGGTGCTCCGGCAGCGTCGAGGAAGACGAGGCCGCTGGCGTGCCAGGGACAACGTCTGACGTTGAAGAAGAGGATGGCGCGATGGCTATAGATGGCGGCGCGGGTGGCGGTGCAGCTCTTGTATCTGGTCTAAAAAAGTAATAAAACAGGGAAGAACTGTCTTCTAAGTCCGATGCCACAGATTGCATTGCTAGGTGTGAAATCATCTAGGACAATATTTGTATGACAAAATGTAGCACCATGGCAATTGGCAACAATACACTAAAGTGGATGCATCAAAATTTAAAATAAAAACGCAGACAGTTAAAACAGACATCATATTATCCTATATACTTGACTAAATTCCAATCTGTATTATTTATGTTTTCATCTACTACAATTAGCAGAATCATGCATGGCCAGCCTTGCATTGATGGTTCTTGGAACCCTGAGAGTAGCTAGAAGGAAGCTGCAAGGTTTTTGGAAGTGTCTAAGTACACTTTTAAAAAAATGTACGAAACTTGAATTAGCACAAGAAAATGACCTATGCAATTTTTGCGGCTCCCTGTTTGGCATTCTGCTTACCAGGTGACTAAGCCAATACCATAGAAGATTGCAAAGGCCCCTACTTGATTATTGACTTATTGTTGTGGCGTTGAAGAAGAGGATGGTGCAATGGCTACGAACGGCGGCGCGGGTGGCGGTGGAGCTCCGTCGGCATCGAGGAAGACGACGGCGCAGGTGTGGCTGGGATGGCAGTGATGGTTAGTGGCAAACCGTCGAACACCTAAGGGGCGCAGTGAGGGAGGCGCTCACCGTGTTGCGTGGTGACGCCGCTATCCGCGCGCTCCTTCAAATCCAAGCTGTGGGAAGGGTGGGATGGGGTGTGGAGGACCGGGGGTGGGGGACATCGGCGTGGAGGACCATGGGGTTGGGGACATAGGCATGGGCGACCACTGGGTAAGGGATGCCGGGGTGGAGGACCCCGGGGTGAGGGATGCTAGGGTGGAGGACGGCGTCACAGGTCTTCCTCACTGGCGTGGGCTGCATGGGGATGCACAGACGTCGGCGTTGAAGAAGAGGAGGGCGCTCGGGCTACGGACGGCGGCGCACGGGGCAGTGGTGCTCCATCGACTTGGAGGAAATAGATGGCACGGGCTTCAATTGACTTAAAAATTTTCAGCCCGTGCCACCGGCTTATATTCTCATGGCACATCACTGCCGGTTCGAAAGACAAACCGGCAGTGATGACATAGCATCACTGCCGGTGCCAAATCCAACAAGGCAGTGATGTACACTACCACAACCAGTTAGAGCGCAATGTTAAAAAGATAAAAATAACCTAAGCTAACGAATTCCCTATTATAGCGCAGCGATTAAGGCCACACACTCATGACCCTGCGACCCGTGTTCGAATCCTTGGCGGGCCAAACTTTTTGTTTTTTTCTTTTAATTTTGAATCACCTAACTACTCTATGTATAAATAAATAAAAATAAAAAGCTACTCCTAATGCAATTACATAACTAGCACAGCGGTCAAGGTTGTACTATCTGGAGCCCGATACCCGGGTTCGTACCCTAGGCGAGGCAATTTTTTATTTTGTTTTTATTTTTGAATATAAACTAACTACACTATAACTAAATAAAAAAAAATCAAAAACTAAGCCTAACATAAATACTATCCCAGCACAGCGGTTAAGGCACTACACTCTGGAGCCCAGACCCTAGTCCGTACCCCGTGTGGGACACAATTTTTTGATTTTTTTAAAACTATATCTATCACTGTCGGTTTCCTTTACAAAAAGAAACCGATAGTGGTAGTTGTCATCACTGTCATTTTATGACCATCACTGTCGGGGTTTTTAGCCGACAATGATGATTATATATATATTTTTTCTTTTTTTAACTAAATAAATTCATGCATTTATATTCCTATTGCACCTATGTCCAAATGGCTTCAATTTTTTTGCAAGCATGTACATCCAAATTATGGCCCAACACAATATCTTAGTTTTTTCTAATTATTTTCTTTATTATTATATTTTTCTTTGTGCTAAACGGAATAAAAGATGCCCAATTACATGTTGGGCACACTAGAATTTTGCATCCACCTCGACCAAAAATTGGTCCCTAGGACACAAAAGAACCTGTGGAAAAGTTTGAAACCATTCCAGATCATTTTAGGGTAGGCACAGTTCAACCTCTAATTAATAGGTGACGTCGCGCGGAAATTGAATTAAACAGCAGAAAGTACCAAACCATCTTAGAAAAATCCTAAACTTGGTGATTCCTTCATCCGTGGCACGTGCAAGCCTGAGAAAAAGTTTGAGACTAATATGACACCGGAATGCATATGAACCATAGAAACCTAGGTGTTTAGTCGTTGTAACATGAGACAACTTTTTATATGTTTGTGAAGCAGGTATGTACCGCCTATGTTCAAATGGCTTCAAAATTTTTTTGCATGCATGCACACCTAAATTATGATCCCACACAAGATCTTAGGTTTTGCTGATTATTTTCTTTATGATTATATTTTTTTGTGCTAAACGGGACAAAAGAGGCCCAATTACCTTTTGGGCACACTTGAATTTTGCATCCACCTCGACAAAAAATTGGTCCCTTGGGCACATAAGCCCCTGTGGAAAAGTTTGGCATCATTTCGAATCGTTTTGGGATAGGCTCAGTTCAACCTCTAATTAATTAGTGACGTCGCGTGGAAATTCAATTAAACAGCAGAAAGTACCAAACCATCTCAAAAAAATCCCAAACTTGGTGGTTCCTTCACCCGTGGCATGTGCAAGCATGAGAAAAAGTTTGAGACCAATACAACACCGAAATGCATATGAACCAGAGAAACCTTGAGAACCTAGGTATTTAGTCATTGTAACATGAGACGGCTTCTATAGGTTTATGAAGGAGGTATGTACCGTCTATGTTCAAATGGCTTCAAATTTTTTTACAAGCATGGACACCCAAATTATGGCCCCAAACAAGATCTTCAGTTTTTCTAATCATTTTATTTATTATTATATTTTTCTTTGTGCTAAACGGGACAAAAGGGGCCCAATTACATGTTGGGCACACTAGAATTTTGCATCCACCTCGATCAAAAAATAGTTTCTAGGGCACATAAGACCCTATGGAAAAGTTTAGCACCATTCTAGATCGTTTTGGGGTAGGCTCAGTTCAACCTCTAATTAATCGGTGACGTCGCGCTGAAATTCAATTAAATCAGAGAAAGTACCAAACCATCTCAGAAAAATCCCAAACTTGGTGTTTCATTCACTCGTGGCACGTGCAAGCTTGAGAAAAAGTTTGAGACCAATACAACACTAGAATTTAGAGTTCTTGTTCCACAACACATGAATTATATGACAAACACAAGCCGAATTAAACTTAAACCTCGCAAATTAAACCTAAACAAACACTAATTCGAGGGTGGATGCACAACACCATATATTTGCATCCAAGCATGGTAATTGATGTCACGGATTCTATAACCACATCCATCGATGGAGGCCAATGCCCATACGATTGCACTCTCTCATGCCTCAAAAGACCGGTGACACAGTCATCCATAGATGTAACCACTGAACTACCATTGGCCCCGTTAGTAAATCTTATGCAGAACTGGCGTCTTACAGTAGCGTGTTGGCCAAGGTTTCTAGTATAGTACTCCCAGTCATACTCGAGTCTCTCCGTAGCTTGGTCTAGAATGGCCGACAAGCCCAATGCAACATAGGTAATGTCATGAAGCACCACCTACAAGCGGGCAAAAAAAATGAGAGATAGTTATTACAATAACAATACAATAAATAACCATGACTCAGGTATAAGTGACATTGACTTTACCACATCCATTTGATTGTAGCTCATCCAGTATTCGCTTACTTACGAAACGGGGACATCACCAGCACGCAAAGCTTCTATCTTGAAGTGCAAGAAATCGGGCTCCTAATAGCAAATGTGCTGAAGTGCCACCAAACAGTTGCACATGACAGAGAACTAGGCACTTCTCTTGCTAGGCATCAGTGATCTCGTCTGCTGGATAAATTTCTGATGCCTTGATGGTAGCCTCAAAGGGATGTAGAAGCTTAGTTCATACGTCCAAGTTTGATCATCATCATCAGATGTCGTGTTCTCAATTATGTCCGACACCATGAACAAGATAAGTGCTACTTGCAGCCACTCTATTGGGGCTATCATCTACGACATATGCAACAATGATATTATTTGAATGAGTCCATACATATTATGAAACAACACTTATTATGGAATTTAAACTACAATTATTAATTAATTAGCATCCAAAAATAAGATGTTGGCAAATATTTCATACGATAGCTAGAATAGGGTGGTTTGGAACGGCCACATCAGGATCGAATTGATCATCGCGAGGGTGGAAACCTGGTTCTTGTGGTGGGGGAGGTCCATTCATCCCACCTAATAAAATTCAAGAAATATGACTATAAATATATATATTTCATTATATAAAATATGCCAAGTAAAATGTAACAAACTAAATAAATATAGATCGATGCATATATATACATAGCTAGAATATGGAAGAGGAGAATATATATATTGCATTGTACCTAATAAATTTCAAGAAATATGAATAGAAAAATATATATTGCATTATATAAAATATGGCAAGTAAAATGTCGTAAACTAAATAAATATAGATGGACGATGCATATATACATAGCTACAATGTGAAAGGAGAATATATATACCTACAATGAAATATCCAGGAGCCATGACCACGTAGAGTGAAAAGAGTGAGAAGTGAGAGTATATGAAACTAAGAAATGAGAGTGAAGTGGGGGTGCGTGCGTGTGTATGTTGCTGGTTCCTTTTATAGGGGGCAGATACATCACTGCCGGTTTTAAAACAAAACTGATACTGATGGTGTCCATCACTGCAGGTTTTGTAATGAAACCGACAGCGATGTAACCTTATCACTGTCAGTTTTGTATGAAAACCGACAGTGATGTGGCTGACATCACGTACTTCTGTGCATGCGCATGCAACAATAAATGCATTGCATGCATGCTGCAATAAATGTCATTACTTATGAAAAAATAGTAATCCTGTGATCTTTATTTAATGCTCAAATAATGTCCAAAAATTTTATATCAATTGCATAATTTCATATATGGGTACAAAAACACCGTTGTCCACTCAAAAAATGCTAGATAATTAATTATTAGGGCACCATATATATGTAAAATATCTATACATGCATTGCCATTTGAAGAGACAAACATCGATATATATATTTCAGTTACAGAAATATAACATAAAATAACAAAAACCTTGAAATAAAATTACATATACAATAACAAAGACATAACACTAAAATTAAACATATAATAACAAAAACCTATTTCCGTATAGGTTAATGTTACAATCGAAGTGTACAAACACATTATAAGATAACCACCTCAGAAGCATTCTTCTAGAACCTAGGTAGGGTGAAATAGCCACCAGAGAATGCCAGAGATGGATGATGAGCTACGCCTTCAGGAGACAAACAGAGAGGTTGTCGGGCACTATTGAAACCATGCCTCTCTAGATTGACAATCCAGAGCACACAGGACATTTGCCGAGTAGCGATGAATCCATGCCACTCTAGTCAGACAATCCAGAGCACACCGGATAGGATGACTCTGTCAACCTCGCGCCATCCCCAAGCTTCAGCGTTGCTCTATCTTCAGAAATATTCTTCTAGTACCTTTTGTGAGCACCATCCTTGCAGATGACCACGCTTATTGAAATTTGTATGTGTAGGGCTTTCTCCCATGGAGAGGCCATAGATGTGTATACTAGCTAGAGAGAACAAAGTGAGAAATAAGCATCAAGAGGGTGGCAAGACTTGACTGTTGAGAGGCTAGCTTCCGGCCGAGGGCCATTTTATTGGGGCTAGCAGTCGTGGTACGTTTTTGTTTTTAAACTAAAGCTATCAGGGTAGGTGGGAGTAGTGCTCCTACTATGGTGGTCAGCGAGAGCACTGCAGGCCCATGAGGAGTATCTTTAGATCACTGTCGGTTTTAGTTAAAAACCTGACAGTGAAGGTGCTCATCTGTGCTAGTTTTGGGAACCGACAGTGATACCTTGTATCACTATTCGTTTTTAAACCGAAACTGATAGTGATGGACCCTGCCATGCTGCAATGCTATAGTTGGGCTGCCTACTATCGCAACTTTTTTTAAAAAAAATTGTTCCATCACTGGGATTCGAACCGGGTCTCGGGGTACATAGTTTAGAGGCTTAACCGCTACGCTACGATAGGAAGTTCAGTTGGTTTTGTTTTATTTTATGTTTTATCCTATGTGCAATATTAATTAATAAAACAAAACATAAAATTTTGGGCCGTCTAGGGCTTGAGCATGGGTCTCAGGGTCCAGAATGCGTGGCCTTAACTGTTGCGGTAGTACAGGGAGTTCAGTTAGATTGTTTTTTGTTTTATCTGGCGCTAACACACTATTAATTAATAAAACAAAATACAAAAAGTTTGTCCCGCCTAGGGCTCGAGCGTGGGTCTCAGGGTTCAAAGTGCACGGCCTTAACCGCTGTGGTAGTATAGGGAGTTCAATTAGTTTGGTTTTATTTTTTGTTTTACCCCGTCCTAACACACTATTAATTAATAAGATAGAAAATGTACTCAAAATTAGTTTATATTCTATTTTCTTTTATTTAGACACACTATTAGAAGTTTTGTTCAATTTTTTTATTTAGACTAGGATTGGTTTTGTTTTTTCTTTTATTCATTTATTGTTTGTAAATACAATTAGTTTATATTCTAAAATAACACAAAAATTTGTGTCTTGATTATTTAAATCTATGATAATTAATTAACTGTTTATAATTATCAAATAATAGTGTTTGTGAACATCATCTTAATATATGATTACATAGTCAATAATTAAATTATAGAGATGCGCACAAAATATAAATAAGATATTCTGTGCGAATTACTGATACAACGTCTGATAATGATAACATAGTTAATAATAATCTAACTATCTTCATCGTGTCCAACAATGAGGGCCTCATCATGATCACGCCGGACGTAAGCAGGTTCGTCACCCTCTTCAAGGATAGGTAGGGGTACGTTCGCCCCAAATGTAGGCATTTCCTGATAGCCCTTGTAGTCTTCTTCGTCTATCACTCCATCGACATCGATAATCTTCCATTTTTCCTTATAGGACTACTTTTAGCTTTGCTTTTGTCTTGTTGTCCCCTGCGTAGAAGATTTGCATACGTCTATTGCAAGGACGAAGGGGTCGTCTCTGTATGTGGTATTGGTGAGATCAACGGTAGGAACCCTTCTCTGTCGATGGTGATTTCCTCGAGCCAAGCCCACTGGCAACGAAAAAGATCTACCTTCAACCGACCGTAGTCTAGCTCCCATATCTCCTCTATGAAACCATAGTACGTCGCCTACATATTGCCGTTTTTGTCTTGAGCATCGAAACGAACACCACTGTTTTCATATGTGCTCTTTCAATATTGATTTTTTGTGCAAAATGTAAATCCATTGATCTCATACCCTTGGTACTTAAGCAATGTACTCAAAGGTCCCTTGGCTAAGATATCTAGCTGATTACCTAATGATGTTCCAATCAAGCGGCATCGCAACCAGATGACAAATTCCTCCTTATGTTTTTTATCAAGCCAATCCTGCTACCTGCTCGGATACAAAGTTTGCAGTGATTGTCTATGCTTGTTAATGTATGGCATCACATCCTTTGCTTGTTGGAGAACAACAAATTGTGCCTATCTGAAAGAAATGGGGTCGTCTACTGTGATAGATTTCTCCCTGATCGTTCCTTTGCCACCTAGTCTTCTCTCGTGACGAGATTCTAAAACTCCGACCCTATTGATGTCCAGATAATATGTGTAGAACTCAATGGTCTTCTCTGTTGACCATCCTTCAATCATGCCCCCTTCTAGCCTGAATCTGTTCCTAACATATCTCCTAAAAACTTTCATCAACCTTTCAAAAGGGAACATCTATGTAGGTACATTGGGCTAAGGGCTCTAATTTGGTCAACAAGATAAATGAGTAGATGCACTGGGATATCAAAGTAAGTTGGTGGAAAATGTATCTCAAGCCTAACGAGAGTTTCAGCTATTTCTCGCTGTAGCTGGTCCAACGTGGACACATCAATGACCTTTTTTGAGATCGCGTTGAAGAACAAGCACAGCTTTATGATTGGGGCGCCAACCTTTGGGGGAGGATACCACGTAGGGCAATAGGGAGTAGCTGAGTCATAATAACATGACAGTCATGGGCCTTCATACAACCATACTTTAACTTGAGTTCTCTAATGTTTACTAGCTTCTTCGGGTTCGCACAATAGTCCATCGGGACTTTGAGTTCATTGAAGAAAGAAATAAGCGCACACTTTTCTTCCTTCTTCAAGGTCCACGACGCAACCGGAGGTTCGAACTAGCCATCCTCTAGCACCATGGGATGGAGCTCCTTCCTGATTCCCAAGTATTGCATGTCTAGGTGTATGGCTAGTGAATCCTTCGATGTCCCCTCGGTGTCTATAAAGGTGTTAAGCATGTTACCACACACTTTTTTAGTAATGTGCATGGGATTAAGACAGTGGCGTACACTCAGCACTGGCTAGTAAGGTAGTTTCTAAAAAACTGATTTTTTCTTCTAGACGCTCCCATCAGGCTCAACTACTGCATTGTGCCCCTTCCCAAGGACAACCTCTAGTTTGTTGACTTCTTGAAGTATCGCATGGCCATCTCGATATTTTGGAGGTAAGTGTTTCTCAATATATATTCTTTGTCTCCAGCTTAGCTTGCTCATCACATCAGCGGCCTGACCTCCGTTCCATTCCCGTCGTCGTCTACTACGACACATCTATCCGGCCACCATCATCAAATCATCCATGGCTTCTCATAATAATCAGAAATATTTAGCCCTCGATTTGGTAGACTCTAATCATCTTCACTAATAATAGCCATTGGATCTATTGATGTTTATTTAAAAATTACCCATAAATGCCATTATAAAAAATACATAAAGTAACCCCCTAATTTTACATCTAAATTACCTACATCTACCATTACAAAAGATAATTCAAAATAACCCCTTATATTTTTATATAAATTACTAACATCTATCATAATGAAAAATAAAGCAAAATAATCCCTAAATTTGCATCTAAATTACCCACCTCGAAAATTATAAAACATAATTTGAAATCTACAAACTTCGTATTGCGTCTAAATTACCCAACTTTGTTATTATGAATGATAATTTGAAATAACAAACTTGGTATCTAAATTATCCACATCTTTCATTATGAAAGATAATTTAAAACACCTTCTGACAATTTTATAAATTATCCACCATTATCACTATGAAAGATAATGCAAAGTAATATTCTAAGTTTATATTTGACCTATTCATATATGTTGTTGTGAAACATAATATAAGATATTACCTTTATATTTGTATGCACCTTAGCCATTATAAAAAATAAACAAAAAATCTATGAAATCTACACGTAAATAGTAATATATATTATTGCAAACAATAAATCAATATCCATAAAGTGGGATACATATATATTTGTAAATTACAGACTTCTGTAAGCGTGAAATAAAATAACTATAATGCTATGTTCCACCATGGATACCAAATAAATATATATACATTAGGATAAATATTTATTTTAACAACTTATGAAAGAGGGAAAATATCCACTTAAGAAACCACATAGCAATAACACTTTATATTAATATATTTTAATGAAAAATTATGTCATATCAATATTATTAATTTAATTTCATACACTATATGGTATATAAATAATGCTACACACATATAATCCTATTGCATAACAAATTCACATGTTTATTGTCGGAGTGCAAGCCGAGTTTCAACTTATTTGGAAAACAATACTAGTAGGACTAAGACTCTTTTAAAAAACAATTTTTGAATAAAAGATAAAGAATACTAGAATTTCTAATTACCATGTGAAAAATTTGCAATAACTTGATTAAAAGTTAAAAGATAAATTATAGATTTTTGAAGTAAAAAAAGGGTTGTATCTATAGTTTAAATATCTTAAGACGAGATTTTAGCTAAATACATATCACACTAGAAAAAAGATAAATACTAGAAATTCTACTAGAGGTCCCACTGGAGCTTGCATGTTAATGTTCATAAGACATGAAGGAAAAACAAAAGATAGATGCTAAAAATTCTCATAAAAATCAGAAACACCTTACCATCAATTAGGTATAACCTAATCACAATTGATAATAATAATAGAAATTAGATTTAATAATTGTCCACTTCTGCTATTTTGTAAAACAATATAAACTAACTCATGACTCTAATTTATATTACCCACATATGTTGTAAAGAAACATGATCTAAAGTAAACCTAAATTTACATTTAATTACCGACATCCACTTATTATGATAGATAATTTACATAACTCAATTTTCATCTTATTACAACAACAACAACAACAACAAAGCCTTTAAGTCCCAAACAAGTTGGGGTAGGTTAGAATTGAAACCCATCAGAAGCAATCAAGGTTCAGGCACATGAATAGCTGTCTTCCAAGCACTCCTATCTAAGGCTAAGTCTTTGGGTATATTCCATCCTTTCAAGTCTCCTTTTATTGCCTCTACCCAAATCAACTTCGGTCTTCCTCTGCCTCTCTTCACGTTAGTATCCTGACTTAGGATTCCACTACGCACCGATGCATCTAGAGGTCTCCGTTGTACATGTCCAAACCATCTCAACCGGTGTTGGACAAGCTTTTCTTCAATTGGCGCTACCCCTAATCTCACGTATATCATTGTTCCGAACTCGATCCCTTCTTGTATGACTGCAAATCCAATGCAACATACGCATTTCCGCGACACTTAGCTATTGAACATGTCGTCTTTTCGTAGGCCAACATTCTGCACCATACAACATAGCAGGTCTAATCGCCGTTCTATAAAACTTGCCTTTTAGCTTCTGTGGTATCCTTTTGTCACATAGGACACCAAACGCTTGCCGCCACTTCATCCACCCTGCTTTGATTCTATAGCTAACATCTTCATCAATATCCCCGTCCCTCTGTAGCATTGATCCTAAATATCGAAAGGTATCCTTCCTAGGCACTACTTGACCTTCCAAACTAACATCTTCCTGCTCCCGAGTAGTAGTGCCGAAGTCACATCTCATATACTCAGTTTTAGTTCTACTGAGTCTAAAACCTTTGGACTCCAAAGTCTCCTGCCATAACTCTAGTTTCTGATTCACTCCTGTCCGACTTTCATCAACTAGCACTACATCGTCCGCGAAAAGCATACACCAAGGGATGTCCCCTTGTATGTCCCTTGTGACCTCATCCATCACTAAAGCAAACAAATAAGGGCTCAAAGCTGACCCTTGATGTAGTCCTATCCTAATCGGGAAGTCATCCGTATCTCTATTACTTGTTCGAACTCTAGTCACAACATTGTTGTACATGTCCTTAATGAGCCCGACGTACTTCGTTGGGACTTTATGTTTGTCCAAAGCCCACCACATAACATTCCTTGGTATTTTATCATAAGCCTTCTCCAAGTCAATAAAAACCATGTGTAGGTCCTTCTTTTTCTCCCTATACCGCTCCATAACTTGTCTTACTAAGAAAATGGCTTCCATGGTTGACCTTCCGGGCATGAAGCCAAATTGGTTCATAGAGACCCGCGTTATTGCTCTCAAGCGATGCTCGATAACTCTCTCCCATAGCTTCATAGTATGGCTCATCAACTTAATTCCCCGATAATTCGTACAACTTTGAATATCTCCTTTATTCTTGTAGATCGGTACCAATATACTTCTCCTCCACTCATCAGGCATCTTGTTCATCTTATTATTAGAAAAAAATAAATACCCCTCAAATCAACATCTAATTTATCAACATATCCTATTACAAAAAATGTTTAGATAAAGAATAGAGCATATAAATGTTTCTACATTATACTACCCCACCTCTATCTTAATATAGTAAGATTTGATTAAAGTAAATATGCACATCATGCCAACATACATGAGTAATAAAATACACATATTATGTCTCATCACAAAAAATATTTTCCTAATAACTTTATTGTAATGATACTAACAAATTATTTAAAACCATATTAGTAACCACAACATATAATTTATATAGATTGTTACTTTAGATATATTTATGTATTTTAACTAAAATATTTGACATGTCTATATTGGTAGTATAACCATAACCGCAAATATAATTCTTTAAAAAGAAAATTTAATTATCGTGAGAAGTATGGGAGACCACTAGTGGCTATATTTTCTTAGCCCTTTAAGGATACTTTATAGTAAAAAATCGAGTATCATAAGGTTTAAGTATTAAAATTCTCTTGAGATTAGCACTTCTACCCTATCCGAGATCTCACTTCAAGCTTATGACTTACCTTAAGCGACAAGGCACATGTTTTTAAATGATGGCTTATGCTATTATAGTACTTAAGAACATACTCTCTATGAGCTATTTTAGAAAAGTGCAAAAAGGAGAGTTAATGAAAGATACAATAAGCATAAGAGTTTCAAATTAACTTGAGGAGAGAAAAAAATATGTAGCAGATGATAAAAAATCGAAAAATCAAAATTTCGATTCATGACTTCATAAGATACATGATGGTAAGGTTTCAAAGTAGTTGCATATCTAAAATACATAGAGTTGCCATGCAAAGGAAAAATATGAATATGAATAAAAAAATATTAGTTCCTTGAAAAATAGTAATTAATAAGTTTATGATAACTAGATATATAGACAATAGAGTATCTATTATATCTATTATGTTAGAAATAAAAACATACAATTTAATATAAGTAATTCTTTATTAGTCATATCTACTCCCTCCATTCCGAGCTATAAGATGCTTTGATTTTTGTAAACACAAAGCTTTTGCTTTACACTTTGATGTTCTGTCTAGATAATAGTAAAAATAAGATATCTAGAAAAGCCAAATGTCTTATAATTCGGAACGAAGGAACCATTAAACGGTAACTAATACTTATATGTCCTAAAATTCTAGCCCATGCGAGAGCACGGGTTGATAGACTAGTGCTATCTAACTCGCATGGGTACGACTTATGAGTTCAAGACAATTAAGTAATTAGGATTTTAATCTCTTATCTAAAAGATGCAGAATGATTTATAATTTGCAATGGACAGATTATTAATATAGTATTCTAATCATTAATCCTTGATAAATCTAATGTTACCTATTCCAATTTTATCTCAAATCACTGAAAGCCTAGTCATCACCTGGATAAAAGACGTGGTCTAGAAAAATATGGCACACACTACACGGGTACGCGTACATAGAGTCTTGGACTTATCTGACATGGCTTCACAATTCATACCCGACGGAGCCCGGACTGGAATTCGCAACTGTCGTTGCCCCAACACCATTATCTACGCCGTGGTCGCGTGCTCTCACAAAAAAACTAACCTAGCAAGCTATGCTCACCGCCGCACCATCCCACGTGGCCTCCCCAACTAAGGGCACTTTTTGGTACAGCTCCGACTTTAGTTAAAATAGCTTCATCAGTTATAAGTTTTATAGTGTAGTAGCTTTATTACTTGATTTCAGTTTATTTGGATAGAGAAACGTTTAGTAAAATAGCTTCTTGGTGTGGAAAATGGTATATACCTATAATACCCTTATATTTTTGTTTGAAACGGTATATACCTATAATACCCTTCATTCTTATTTTTTATTTTTTACCTTTTTCTCTTTTTCCTTTATTTTTTATCTTCTCTTATTTCTCTCTCCTTCTTATCTCTACCGCACACACTTTATTGACTCTGCCACACGCACCACTTTCACTTTCATAGGAGCCCGTCCATGGATACGCCGCCCGCCCAAGAGCAAGCACGGCCAGCCACCGAAGGAGCCCGAGCACGCGTGTCTGGCCCGGAGGAGGCTAAGGACAAGTGACTTCGGGAGCAGCACGAGTAGCTAGGCCCCGCGCCCCTTCCTCCTCGCCATTGTCATGGACGTGTGGTCCGTGTTCCTCCTCGCCACACTACTACACAAAAACGTTTACAAGGCATTTGCCTTTGGCGCTCAGAGGCGGGCGGGCTGGTTGCCCGCCTCCATTAATCGGTGGTCAGGCAGCCAGCCCAGCAACCATCTCGGTTAATAATTAACCGAGGCGGGCACCGTAAGACAACCACCTCAGTTAATCCACAATTAACTGCACCTAGATTAACAGAGGTGGGCATCATAAGCCAACCACCTCGGTTAATCGATTATTTTAGGAGACGATCATTATAAGTGTCCACCTCGGTAAATCGATTTACAGAGGTGGGCATTTTAAGATGTCCACCTCGGTTAATTATTGCAATAAAAAATAATTCATAATTTTTTTATATAAACTCGGATAAGACAAACTTTATATAAAAATTGTAGCTCTCCACCTATCAGACTATATAAGGAGACCAAGGGTCCTTAGACCTATAGCGAACATCCGACAAACCCTCACCAGTACATCCTGCACATATCGGACAAGTAATACTACCATATAGTGCCAGAACGAGTAAAAATATAACGGTAATGCTAATGTCCATGCGTTCGTCCATATCTGACGCTCCAGCGGACCCACCAGGCTCCCACAGACAGGCTCGGAGCCTTGGATGCCTCTGTCCTCAGGCTTACTTTATTAATTCTCAACTACCTTACCCTCTTATCTTACTTTTCCACCACTGCCCACCCTCGCTGCACAGCGTCGCTGATTGCCAAGGTACGCATACCATTGTTCGCTGCAGCTGAGCAGTTTGCGACGAGTTGTGCCTACCTTCCGCAGCTGGTCTGGTTGAGTGAGCTCCGCTCCGTCTTCACCCATGGTCACATGCACTGGAGCTCCACTAGATGCACCCCGACCGAGCATCACCGGCGATGGATTCCATGCTGACCGGTTCGACCACCACACGGTTCGTGCCATAGCTCCTGGACCCACTGCTGCATCGTGCACGTGTGGCGCTCCTGCTCCTGCCACCGAGTTCTCCGCGCCAACGGGGTGTGGTCCACGGTGACTACTCCAATGTGTCTGTTCTCCACCATGCCCAGCTGCTCGCCTGGCGCCATCCTCCCTCTCCACTGCACCTGAGCGCCGTTTGCTGGCTACCACAGTTCCCCACCAGGTAGGTCGTGGCTACCGATGATGTCGTGTTTCAAGTGTTACAGGCGTATGTTTCAAGTGTTTCATCTAGATGTTGCAATGGTTATATACACTTGTTGCAAGCGTATCCATGTTGCAAGCATTATGTTTCAAGTTTTTCAAACGTATGTTTTAAGTGTTTCATCTGCATGTTGCAGAAGTAGATCTAGATGTTGCATAAAATGTATGTTGCAAGTTTACGTTTCAAGTGTTTCAAATGAATGTTTTAAGTGTTTTAAATGTATTTGTTTCAAGTGTTTCATCTACATATTGCTGAAGTAGATCTGGATGTTGCATAACATGCATGTTGCAAGCGTATGTTTTTAAGTGTTTCAGGTGTTTCATACATATATTACAAGTATTCATCTAGGTGTTGCATATGTTCATAATGTTTTTTCAGGTGTTTCAGATGTATGTTTTAAGTGTTTCAGCTATTTCAGACATATCTGTTGCAAAAGTGTTTTATCTGGATATTAGAAAAGTAAATCTGTTGCACATGTTACAATATGACCTACCTGTCGTAGCTGCCTACTGCAGCCGCTGGGGTGCCGCCGTGTGACATCGTGATACATCTGTGGTGCGCATTCATAGGCGGGCGCGTGGATTCCTGCGTGCACCAAACGGAGCAGGCATGGGCCGGCCTGCATGCACGCGCGAAGCAGAGCGGGCACGGCGCGGGAAAGGAGCGACACATGAAACATAGCAGCGTTAGCTGTGCGAGAAACGGAGCAGCACATGGTGGTCCCTGCCTGTGTGAGCAAATCTCGCGTATACTCGTGGGCTAGGACTGGGAGCTGCGTCGGGGCGCATGTGTCCTGCAGCCAAACGTCCGGGCGCTAGCTGCCCGGAAAATGTAAACATCATGTCATGTGTGATGTCATTTAGATCTACTCACACGAAAATAATTTAGATCTACTCACAAGTTTAAATAAATACCATATCAAGACACAAAAATAATTTATAAAAAAGTAACGTGACGTTGTAAAAGGTGCTGCATTTTTGCATAAATTGAGTTAAACTTAGAAGTGTTTGATGAGTTGAGACAAAATGAAAGTGACTTATAATTAACTTTTAATGGATGGGAGGAGTCATATCATGATGTGTTGTGCATTTTGATTCGAAGTTGGAGTATACATCCACGAAAGGTTCAAATATATTCACCTCGACGACTAACTCAGCTAGGGCTGCCGGATAGATGATGTAAGGGCCCACACCTTCAGTAGTCAACCGCTTCCCTCATCAACTCAATTTACCACAGTATTAGTCATTAGTGTTAACTCATTAAGGAAAATTGTATGGTGGCGCTAGCTTCACGTACGAGCGGATCATGTAGACTGTAGAGGTCAATGATATGATCCGTTCTGGGCATGGTGTGGCGATGCAAGTAATATCACATTCACATGGATCTGATTTGGAAGGATCACGACTGACTTGTTTACTAGTACCCCTGAAATGAGATTCTGAGGTCAGGGCAAGCAACACGACAGGCATGAGGCATGTAGCGATCGATGCTGGGATGAGATGAACGACCGCTGATACGGTTCACTCGTTGCATGTATCCGCTGCCTATATATAGCTTTCTGTGATCTGTGCTCGATTACCTCAGATCGATCAGTCTACATACAGCCACACCACAGCTCTCTCTATCTCTTATACATACACAGAGCAATCGTCGTCATGGCTTCTTCAGCTAGTGCCGCCACCGCCGCCGCCGGCGCTGCTCGGAAGGTGGCTGCCGCCGCCATCTTGTGCGTCCTGCTCATCCTCAGCATTTCAGGCCGCTCGGGCGCGGCAGGGCTGTCTCTGCCGCCTGTGCCTCCTGGGCCGATCGGCCAAGTCGGCGGATGCATACAAAATTGTGCCGAGGTAGCCAAGACATGTTCGTCGTTCTGCCTTGCGACGTCGGACCTGCCCGTCAGCAAGCAATGCGAATCGTTGTGCGGACTCCAAGCTGGCAGTCAAGGCGCTACTGCACCAGTTGACCAAGACAAGTGTACCCTTTGCAACAGGACAGCGTGCGTCCCTGACTGCATTGGAAAGAAGTGCACCTGCGACGACAGCAGCCACGCAAGTGCGCCTTGAATCCTTGATCGATCGTGAGCTGCAGCTACTTAATGATGGGTTAATTGGATGCATCTGCGCCGTGTGTTTCCTTTAATTTCTTTCTTTCTTTTTTACCTCCAAGCAAATAAACTACTCATGTACTGCAGGTTGCATGTGCTGCTAGCTATTTATGTATGTATTCGTATGTATGTACTACCGATCTATACGGTGGAGTTACTGTATTATATTTCATATGTATTTGTTTTTATTATGCAGTAAAAATAAGGGACAGATGTCCATCCACTGATCCACCAGGACAATCATGTTGCTCACAAGATATATATGCATGTCGTGTATGTAGCTAGGTGGCAGCCGTGCATGGCGCATATGTTGTGCTTGTGCCCGTGGCTGCACGGTTGTCTGTATGTCTGTACCTTACGTGCCGTATATGTTGCTATATACAGTGTTTTTTGTTTCTGGGCGTGCTTTTAATTTCCACGAATATGCATGGGAAAACACTATTACTTTTGTAACACTACTTCATTCATCTATATATTAATTATATGGATTTCTTGACTGTGTCCAATGCAAGATCGACCATATATGCTGAAAATGTAATTTGGCGCATTGCAGATGAAACTTTACTAACTCAGTGCTATATTGGTCTAGTTATTACGGGTATGTTTGGGACTACACCAACTCTAAAAAATCAGATCTAAAACACTAGATTCACCACTATGGATCTGGATCCAAAAACCTGTTTGGGACGGCTCCACGGTAGATCTGCTGGCCCAGCCCACAACCAACCAATTATGGCCCAACAGCAGCCCAACGATGGAGCTCCTTTTTCCCTTTGTCTCAATGACACATTGGGCCCGCATGTCATGCCCTTCATCATCTTCCAAGCAGAGCATCAAGAGCACACGCGGCCGGGCAGGTGGCGCGACTGGCCGGGAGGCTTCGCGGTTGGGTGGTGCATGCGGGACCTGGCTAGGCGTGGCCGTGGGCGGTGTTGATGTCGGTGCTGGGCCGGTCCTGGCCTGGCCAGGCGCAGCGGCAGGCAGCGCTGGGGCTAGTCCTAGCCATGGCGCGGTGAGGAGTCCTGTGTTGCACCGGACACGTCCGCTGGGACGCTGCAGCTCACGCCCGGTGCACACCGTGGCGTCCAATGCTCCTCCAAAGCATACAGGACATGTACGGTGAGCACAGGACAAGTCCGGTGTTCCAATTCTTCGTGTGTCTTCGCCCGAGCTTCTTCCATCTTGTGTCTTGAACTTTTGCTTCTATTTATGGGTTTTCAACATGTCTTCTAATGTCTTACTTGAGATGTTGATCATCCGAATCATTCTGTTGCCTAAGTCCAAGTCCACTCTTGCATCCTTTGAACTATATCCAAAAACACTATTAAATATAGTATTAGTCCAAATAGTCATATTGATCATCAAACACCAAAATCCAAACTAAATGGCTCTGGGTCTATTTTTCTTACATCACTCATACTGTCATTCTCCATAGCATCCTGACTGTCCCATGACTAGATCCCTGTTCCCTATCTATTTTCCCAAGCCTATCAAACTTATCAGCTTTCTTTTTACCCATTGGGTCTATATCCAACTGGTCTTTCCTTCCTGGCCTGTCCTCTCTCTCCTCCCTGGCCAAGGAGGACCTCCTTTGTCCTCCTGAGATTTTGCAGAACCTCCTTCAGCAATAAATTTAACATCATGTCCCACCTTATTAAAGAAAATCTAAATGACACATCTTATTGTTGAAGGGTCCCTGCAATTCACTTTCACCCTTACCGGCTCATCCCTCACTAGACTAAATTCATCCACCAACATAGGTTGCCCAACTAGTGATGCTAACTCCTTAACCGCCACTTCTTGCCTAGCAATTCTTGGAATATTGCTAATTCTCACCCAACATAGAAGAAGCAGCTAGCTGGGTCTGCAGTGGATTTGGATATCCTCACTTTCAGCTTGTATATGGAAAGCTCAAAGCTAGCAAACCTGGAAAAAGTATCTAGTGTACCTTTGTCTAGAAATATCACAAGGAATTCATTGTTTGCAATCTTCCTGGCCCCAAAATCCCATTTGTCATTAACAACCAGCCTTAATTCCTCATTAAGCTTATCCTTAGTAGATTCTCCTTCTTGGACAGTAACTAGGCCAACAGCTGATGTTGTTTCAACTGATTTTCATGGATTTCCATAGCATAGAAACCTTGATTCGGAATTCCAAACCCAAGAACTGAATTTTGCGCTGGTCAGTATTGCCACACTCTGCCGCCATGTGCCCTTTGACTTTACACTTATAGCAATCTGGCTCATTGGAGCACTAAAACATTTGATCTCTAACGACTTTCCTTCTATCTGCAATTGTGCTTTGTCCTTCATAGACTCTTTAGGACGCCATCCCCCTAGAGCCCCTGGTCCTCTCTGCCCCAAATTTCCCCTATACACTTGGGCGCCCTTGCAAGCATCTCCTAGATAACCTCTGTTCCCTTTGTCCAGATCTCTACCCCCATAGCCGGCCTCTTTTGCCAAAACTCTCCTGCATAACTTCTGTTCCCTTTGTCCAGATCTCTACCCCCATAGCCTCCTTTGTCAAAACCTCTCCCCCATGGAATCCAACATCCGCACCTCTAAATCCATGAGCTCACCTACCAAACTCATGATTTCCATAACCCCCTCTATCATAACTGGAACCCCCTTTGTATTGGCGATCCTTACCTTCCTCATCAAGCCCTCGCTGGAGTTTATGGCGCAGATCCTGCTCATAGAGTAGATCTCCCCCTAGCAAGTCGTCTTCCTCCATCCAGTCATTTTAGGACGACGCTTCCTGGTGCGCTAATCCGGTTCCCTCCTCGCCATCTCGTCAACCTTCACTGCCTCCGCAATGGGTTTCCAAGAGTGGGCATTGTTAGATTCATAGGACTCAATCGAGTCAAGTTCACCAGATCAGGTACACAGTAATAGGAATACATGTACACGGTGAGGTAGGGGTACATGTTCTTGAATCCCAGTAATCAAAAATCCTAATACTCAATCTACAAAGAGGCAGAGAGAAGGAGAGTGAGAGGTTGCTGACCATCGAAGGCCATAGTGGTCGAAGCACTGGCCGGGATCTCGTTAGCGGATGCCATCTGCGCGCCGGCAGTGACGTTCGGTGGAGAGAGGAGTCGGTGCAGTGAAGTCCTTGGCGGCGGCGTATGCGTCGGGGTGGCGTTGCCAGCGTCGGTGGTGCTTCCTGTCGCTGGCAGCGCCCCTTCTCAAGATCGGGTTAGGGTTAGGATGTCGGTGGGGTGACTGGCGGCGCGGTCAACCTCGTACTGTGAGCCCCGGCCCCCACCTTTCCTTTATAGCGCTGTGCGACGGGGGCCCACCAACCATGTAGGGTTGGGCGCCCCCGATCATGGCGCGAGAACAAGGCCCAAAGGCCGTTGGGCCTAATGGCGTGGGAGATCAATCCAACATTCTCCCCCTTGATCTCTCATCACTTTCTTCGTTCTTTAATTCTTACTCAAACTTTCGATTCATATTTTTCTTGCTTCCATCCTATTTCATCACAGATTAGTGCATAGAACTGTCCCATCGTCACAGCAATTAGTGCCGTTAGACTAACAGCCACAATACACTTCTCCGTTTTGAAATGTAAACTTTCTTTGGGCCCTTCGTATGTTCGAGAATCATAGGCTTTCCCTTAAACCCATGCCGGTTACGTGTTCTCTGAACACGTTGGGTGGTAAGCCCTTTGTGAGCGGATCCGTGAGCATTTTCTCTGGACTTATATGCTCAAGATTTATTATATGATCCCAAACTTTATCTTTTACAACATAGTACTTTATGTCAATGTGTTTGGCAGCACCACTTGACCTATTGTTGTGAGCATACTATACCGCTGGGTTGTTATCACAATACAACCTCAGTGGTTCATTTATATTATCAATCACTTTTAATCCGGGTATGAATTTCTTCAGCCAATTCACCTGCCTCATTGCCTCATAGCATGCTACAAACTCGGCATACATTGTCGAGGATGTAGTTACGGTTTGTTTGGAGCTTTTCCACGATATAGCCCCTCCTGCGAGAGTAAATACATATCCTGACGTGGATTTTCTTTCTTCTCCCGCATAATCAGAATCTGAATACCCCTCTATCTGTAGGGAATCAGATCTTCTATACGTAAGCATGAGGCCTTTCGTACCCTGCAAATAATGCAGGACTTTCTTCACTAATTTCCAATGTTCAATTCCTGGATTCTTTTGATATCTGCCAAGTAACCCGGTAACAAAAGCTAAATCAGGGCGTGTACACACTTGAGCATATTGTAAACTTCCAACAGCTGAAGTATACGGTACCGCTTTCATTCGGTCAATTTCATATTGGTTTTTGGGACACTGATGTTCCCCAAATCTATCGCCCTTGACTATAGGAGCAGGTGAAGAACTGCACGCATGCATACTAAATTTCTTTAGGACCTTTTCTATGTATGCCTTTTGCGATAATCCTAGAACCCCCTTTCTTCTGTCTCAGTGAATCTCTATTCCCAAAACGAACGAGGCCTCACCGAGATATTTCAAATCAAAGTTTGAGGACAAGAATTTCTTCGTTTCCATTAGTAGATTGATATCACTACTAGCAAGCAAGATATCATCCACATACAAAATTAGGAATATGTACTTTCCATTCTTGAACTTTGCATAAACGCAATTGTCCTCAACATTTTCTTTAAACCTAAAACCTTTTATCGTTCTGTCAAACTTCAAATACCACTGTCCTAAAGCTTGCTTCAATCCGTAGATTGATTTCTTCAGGCGGCATCCCATATTTTCCTTTCCTTTTACGACAAAACCTTTCGGTTGTGACATATAAACATTTTCTTCCAAATCCCCGTTTAGGAAAGCCATCTTTACATCCATTTGATGTAACTCCAAATCATAGTGGGCTACAAGTGCCATTATAATTCTGAAGAAATCTTTACATGAGACTGGAGAAAACGTCTCATTGTAATCAATCCCTTCTCTTTGCGTGAAGCCTTTCGCCATAAGTCGCGCTTTAAATCTTTCTATATTCCCTTGGGAGTCATATTTCGTTTTGTAGACCCATTTATAGCCTACTGTTTTGGCTCCTTTAGGAATATTTTCTAAGTCCCAAACTTTATTGGTACTCATTGATTTCAATTCATCTTCCATGGCCTTAAGCCACTTTGATGAGTGGTTGCTTCTCATAGCTTCTTCAAATGAGGTGGGATCATCCCCCATCTGAAATTCTTCTGTTTCATAAACTTCATAGTCATCAGTAATAGCTGATCTTCTTATTCTTTGAGACCTTCTAGGTGCCTCTGGCACTTGTTCCACATTGGGCTATTGTTGTTCTTCCTCATGTGCAACATTTGGTTCTATAGGTTCCTCAAGGATAGGTTCTTCAAGGACAGGTTCCTCATGTTCATTTATTGTCGTCACGGGAGAACTTGCAACAGGTGTTGGCACTATAGTGTCCTGCACTGTTGGTGCAACAGCAGCAGGTAGCGTGAAAAATGGTTCTTCAACCATCGGAGTGGGTACATGTACCCACTTTTCCTATAGGCTGATTTCTCGTGCTACCATGCTCCCCCTGATCATGTTATCCTCCAAGAACACAGCGTGTCTTATTTCTACAATCTTTGTATGTCTGTCAGGACAATAGAAGCGATATCTTTTCGATCTTTTTGGATAGCCAATAAAATGGCAGCTGACTGTCTTGGAGTCTAACTTTCCTATGTTTGGGTTAAACACTTTTGCCTCAGCTGGACAGCCCTACACACACAAATGGTTAAGTGAGGGTTCCCTTCCTGTCCATAATTCATACGGTGTTTTAGGCACCGATTTACTTGGTACTCGATTAAATATATGAATGGCGGTTTTTAGTGCCTCCATCCATAAACTAATCGGTAATGTAGAGTAACTCATCATGCTTCTTACCATATCCATTAAGGTACGATTACGTCTTTCAGCCACTCCATTCTGCTGAGGCTCCCCCGGTGTGGAGTACTGAGCAACTATGCTATTTTCCTGTAGGAACCTTGCAAATGGTCCAGGAATTTAGCCATATGGGGTATGTCGCCCATAGTACTCTCCACCTCGGTCTGATCGTACTATCTTGATTTTCTTATTGTGCTGATTTTCAACTTCAGCTTTAAATATTTTGAATTTATCCAATGCTTCCGATCTTTCTTTAATTGGATAAATATTGCCATAACGAGAGTAGTCGTCTGTGAATGTTATAAACGAGTCATAACCATGTACACTTTTCACAGGAAAAGGACCACATATGTCTGTGTGGATTATTTCTAAAATTCTTGTGCTTCGTTTGGCATCTTTCTTAATTTTTTTGACATACTTTCCTTTGATACAATCAACACATTGTTCTAAATCTAAAAATTCTAAGTGCAGGAGAATTGATTCCTTAACCAATCGTTCTATTCTCCTCCTCGAAATATGGTCCAAGCGACAATGCCATAATTTCGAAGAGACATAATCAATTCTCTTCCGCTTCTTAGTTACATTCGCAGATGGGGAATCATTCACATTCTCATCACATACATTGTTCGCATTGTCAGCAAGAGATAATAAATAAAGCTTGTCTTGTCGGAAGGCAAGACCAACACATTTATTATCAACCAATATCTTACACTTGCCACCACCAAAGTGGCAATCAATTCCATCATCATCAAGTTTCAAAACGCTTATCAAATTTCTACGCAAAGAGGGAATATAAAGTACTCCTTTAAGTCTAAGTACAAAACTATTATTCAATTCTAAAGAAAAAACTCCAATGGCTTCAACATTGGCTTGCACTCCATTTGCAACTTTAATCGTTCTTTCTCCTCTTTGCAAGGTTCTCGTCCCACTTAACCCCTGTAAGGAATTTGCAACATGAGTAGTTGCACCTGAATCAACCCACCAAGTGGATTTATCATAACATAAATACAGGGATTCATCTACAAATATAATAAATTCATCACCTTTCTTTAGCAGAGATTTCAGGAAGTCTGGACAATCCCTCTTGTAGCGTCCCTTCTTGAAGCAGTGCTTGCACTGATCTTTTTCAGCTCCACCATACTGCTGATTCTCAGAATCCTGGGGTTTCTTTCCCTGTGAATTGGAGGAAGAGGCCTTATCCCACTTAGGTTTCCCTTGTGATTTAGAATTCTTGCCATTAAAGTTCTTTCTTTAGTTATCCTTCACAAAATGAGCGGATTCACCCTGTGAGGACTTTATCCTCTCCTCTTCTTGAGCACACATTGAGATGAGTCTTTCTATGCCCCATCTTTCAGGCTGTATATTGTAATTCACAATAAAGGTGTCATATTCTTTTGGCAAAGAAGCAAAAATCAAATGAATCAGGAAATCCTCCTCCTTCAAATTTATTTCCTTTAGCTTAAATGCCGTAGTGTTCATCTTTAAAATGTGCTCTCTTATGCTACCACCAGTGAATTTCTCATTCACAAGCTTCTTAATCAGTGAACTTGTTGTGGCCTTGGTAGACCTAGTAAACTGACTCTTGATTTTCTCAAGATATTCTTTGGCAGTAGCACATTCAGAGATTGAGCCCCTTATCTGTTCTTCTATGGTGGCCTTGGCCACCAACAGGCACTTGCGGTTGGAGAGAGTCCATTGCCTATGTTCAAGGTCATATTTCATTCTTATTTCAGCATGATCACGCTTTCGAGCAGCGAAATCAGCGTCAGATTCATTTTCACCTCTCACTGGGTCCTCTAGCTCAGTAGGACACGGTGAGGTGATGGCAAAATCGACTTCTCCCAATGCAAGGTCCAATTCATACTTCTCCCGCCACACACGGTGATTGGTCCCATTGAGTGTCGGGATGTTGGCAATGTTCACAATGCATTTGCCTCCTGAAATCATACCAGAGTAAGTAAGAAACATTTATACATAAAATTTCATGCTTTAACTCAACGTTGGTCAAATTAAAACTTATAATTCATCCATGCAAACATTTTACATCACCATTGGGCAAAAGTAAAATTAATGCACAATTTCTCATGGATCAAAATTATAATATTGTTATTAACAACATTGGTCAGAAAATAACAACATCATAATCTCATCAAAATTATCAGAAATTCATCACTTCTCTTAAAATTAAATTATCCCGTTGGTTCAAATTTAATCAAAAGAGAACGAAAATTATCATGCACAGCAGAAACATTAATAATCTTTCATATTATTATTTTCCAGAAGCACTGAGTACTTTACTGTTTTCTGGCAAAATATCGTTGGATAATATTTGCACAGAAAAAATTGTATCAAAATCATTCAAATTCATCAAAAAATATGCATTAAAATTGCTCCTAGAAAAATAATAACAAAAAATTTTCTTATTACTTCAGCCCAGCGCAGCCCAGCTCACCCATGCGCGCGGCCCAAGACGGCAATAAATCGGATCGGCCCAGTCCTCCACGCGCGCGCAGGCCGCAACCTAGGCCTAGGCCTGGGCCGGCAAAGTGCCGCGCGCGCTCGCACCCGCCTAGGCTGGCGACGGCCCGATTTGATCTGCGCCGTTGGTTCTGATCGGACGGTCGCGCGCGCGGATAGGGAGAACAAAAACCCCACCCGCGGCCGCGCCCTCCAAACCCTAGTTCACTTCTCTCTCTCGGCCTCTCTCTCTTCGCTCCTCACACAGCAGCGAGGCGAGCGGGCGGTGGAGCGAGCATGGCGCCGTCGCCGGCCCCCTCGCTAGCGCGCGTGCTCCCCAACGGGTGAGCACGCCGCCGTCGAGCGGCCAGGCCGCGGCGCCCCTTTGGCCGAGCCCGGCGAGCAGCGCCCCGAATCGGCTCTTCTTCTCCCGCGCCGGCGAAGGGCCGGTTCGGCTCTTCTTCTCCCGCGCCGGCGAAGGTGAGTCCGCCCCCTTTTTACTTTCTTCCCCGTCCTTTCTCTCTTCTGGGATTAACCCGTGGTGGGGATGGGGAAAAATTAGGGTTAGGGATTTGCTTTTTGATTCGATTTTGCCGATTCGGTTTTCTGTTCTTTTGATTTCTTTTCTTTTCGTTCATCCGAATGGGAAACTAGGGTTAGGGTTAGGGTTCCGACCCTTCTTTTCTTTCTTCTTCCCCTTCTTCCCCTTTCCCCTACTCTGATTTGATGTGGGGAATTAGGGTTAGGTCTTAGGGTTCGGCTTCGTGAGCCGAGGACCCTATCTCTTCTCTGATCCGAATGGATCTGTTCTCTTTTCTTCTTTTACCCGGTCCAGTTTCTTCTCTAACCTAGCTCTGATACCATTGTTAGATTTATAGGACTCAATCGAGTCAAGTTCACTAGATCGGGTACACAGTAATAGGAATACATGTACACGGTGAGGTAGGGGTACATGTTCTTGAATCTCAGTAATCAAAAATCCTAATACTCAATCTACAAAGAGGCAGAGAGAAGGGGAGTGAGAGGTTGCAGACCATCGAAGGCCATAGTGGTCGAAGCACCGGCCGGGATCTCGTTAGCGGATGCCATCTGCGCGCCGGCAGCGACGTTCGATGGAGAGAGGAGTCGGTGCAGTGAAGTCCTTGGCGGCGGCGTATGCGTCGGGGTGGCGTTGCCGGCGTCGGTGGTGCTTCCCGTCGCTGGCAGCGCCCCTTCTCAAGATCGGGTTAGGGTTAGGATGTCGGTGGAGTGACTGGCGGCGCGGTCAACCTCATACTGCGAGCCCCGGCCCCCACCTTTCCTTTATAGCGCTGTGCGATGGGGGCCCACTAACCATGTAGGGTTGGGCGCCCCTGATCAGGGCGCGAGAACAAGACCCAAAGGCCGTTGAGCCTAATGACGTGGGAGATCAATCCAACAGGCATATAATAAACTTGGGTGGGAAAAATCCAAATCCAGCCCGGTCCAACTCTCTTAGCCACTGCATCATCTTCAACCTGACGCGCCCTGTCAGGTTTCTTCACAATGTCGCTGCCCCCTGGATTTGACTCATCTTCCCCAACGTCTCTCCAACCTCTTACTAGAAGCATCCAATTCACCGTGCTCCTTGCTCAACTTTCTATCCTGTGTATTGAACATATGCTGTTTAATTTCAATGGCTCATTTCGCACGTTGTTGTCTAGAAATGTCAAAACAATCTATAAATTAGAATGGAGCAATATATACTCCATCCATTTAAAATAAGTATCGCTATGGTATTCGTGCCGGTCAAATTTTCTCAAGTTTGACTAGATTTGTAGAAATATTAGCAACATTGGTATCTCTAAATAAGTTTATTATGAAAATAGATAGATTTAAAAATCTATATAATGATATAAATTATGTACTATAAATATTAATATTTTCTTATAATTATTTAGTTAAAGTTAAAAACAATTGACTTCTCGAGAAACGAGATGACACTTACTTTGGGACGGAGGGAGTAGGTATATATAACGCCAGCTTCACGTACGAACGGTTCATCTGGATTGAGGGTCAACGATATATATGATATGATCCGTTTCTAGCATTTGGGTGCTCGGCGCTGCAGGCTGCATATGCACATCTGTTTCCCAAGGATTACGAGTGATTTGTTTACTACTCTTCAAATCAGATTCTGTGGTCGCGCATGCAGCCACGATGATGAACAGCCGGTACGGTTCATGCTTGCGTGCACTTATACTTTTTTTTTCTCCAACGTGCCTCGGGCACAGTTTTCATTAAGCAGGAGAAGAGAGTTTACACGAAATTACAACTAAACGCCATGGTAATCCACCGATTACCAAAGCACTACAGCCCACAAGCAACGAGTGAAATTGATTTACATAGTACTATGCTTGCGACGGGAATGACCTCTGAAGACTACATCAGTGTTAGCAAAGACAGGAGGTGCTTGTATCCCGCCAAACGCCACTCCCCGGCCTCGCCCTAGATCTAGCAAGCCAGCCCAGCCGCGTCAGTAGAAGCTCCATCAAAAGTGCGTGAGTTTCTCTCCTTCCATAGTCTCCAGCCAACTAGGAAAAAGAGCGAATCGAACCCCTTTCTCGCCGGTTTTACAACGAGCTTTCTGTTGCGCATCCACCACTCCATGACATCCTCCTCATTGACGAGCACAACATCTAGGAGATGGAGTTTGGCCAGTAGAATGGCCTAGACCTCCCTGCTGTAGACACAACCCAAGATGATATGATCCATACTCTCCGTCATTTGGTCACAAGTGATGCAGATGCCACTGTCTTGCAAGCCATGGCGAAACCGCCGTTCTGCGGTCCAGCATCTCCTGTGCAATACCAACCAGAAGAAGGCACGAACTCTTGGCGACGCCGAGGTCTTCCAAATCTCCCTTGCCCCAAGAGTCATCGAAGCACCAAAGAACATGGCTCCATAAGTCAAGGCCGAAGAGTAGGCTCCATCCGGTGTGAGCCTCCACCGAAACACATCAGGTGTTCCCTGCAAGGGCAGAAATCGCCGAACTTGCTGCCACACAAACATGAACTCGTTGATGACCTGAACCGTATGTGCTCCAATGATGTGGCGCACCCAAGCATTACCCGGCAGTGCATCACATACCAGCGCCCCCCGACGCCTTGCTGCAACAACCTGAAAGAGCGCCGGCGCCAATGACTGAATGCTTGTACCATCAATCCAGTTGTCCGTCCAGAAGAAAGTTGATTCCCCGGAGCCAACAATGGACACTGTGGCTGCCTTGAAAACTGCAGTCACCATCTTTTCTTTTTTTCTATGCAAGCTAGACCAATTCAGTCTTTGATCCACCCAACATTTCCACTCCCATCGGACCCTCAGTGCCACCCCAGCACGCCGCATATCAATGACGCCCAGCCCTCCAAGATCCTTTGATTTGCAGCATGATTTCCAGGCCACTTTGCACTTGCCTGCAGTGACCGTCTGCTCGCCAAACCAAATGCCGCCTATCAATTTGCTCAATGGCCCACTGCGAAAGGCACAGCGCTATGGACATGTGGATCGGTATTGCCGAGAGCGTGGCTGTGGCTAATGCTGTCCTCCCGACCATATTCAGCAATCTTCGCGTGCACGTATATATGGCTACCACGCTCACCGCTAGCTCTTGAGCTACAAGCATCCTACACGGCGCCTGTTCCCCTACCTAAGTGAAATAGTGATCTGCTCTGTCTTGTACACACATAAAAACACATACACATCGATCATCTATTCATCATACAGAAATTAATATTTGAACCTGTTGATCTTTTTGTTTCCGCAGATCATTTAATTTGCATGGGGTTTAATTTGTATGGTAATCCAGTTGTTACATGAGGTAAATTAAATTATGGAGTGTATTATTGGTGTTTGTTTTCTTTCCAGTTGCACGCACAGTTAATAGTCTGCACCTAATAGTAATCAATAAATAACTCGTGCCTAACAATGTGGCATGGGAATCTTAAACATTGCTTCAACTATAGAATGAATGCTAATCGGACTCTGCTTGGATCCAATGGTCTAAAATTTAGCCACTAAACTTTAAAATATTTTAGCTCTTGAGGCTCCAAACATGAGGTCTAAAGTTTTCATAACTTTTTTTTAAAGGTCACCGGGGGATGAACTATCACCACCTGAATTTTCATTCCACGGATGCCGGGCAAGCCGGGAGGTGGAAGAACGTGGCGCCAATCCAGATACAAAGGGTCCAGAGAAGTACAATGGGGGGGGAGAGAGAGATTACAATAGCACCAACAACAACAACACATAACAAAAACAATAAGAAGAACCAACACGAGGGCTCAAGGATAAGCTAGACTCAAGCCGAAGGACGCCAACCCATCGTCGATTTGCGCCACCGCCGAACAGCATACTCGCCGGTTACGCCGTGACCATTGTGCCCTGCACCACTTCTCATATGTGCGCCGCTCTGCTGCCGCCCTCCATCTGAGGACCAACAGTGGAATGGGGACTAAGAGTGGTGATGGACATGCAAGCCCAAGATCACCGGACACGGCAACCTCCTTTGAAGCTGATGGTGACACCTACAGCACTTTCGGGGCCACATACCACCATTCAACGCCATCCATGGGGAGAAAATCATGGAGGGGAATGGCGGCAGCGGTGGAAACACCACCCGGCATTTGATTTCCTAGCACCATCAAGGAGAGCGCCGACGGAGCAGAGACGCCAGAGGAGGACACTCGTCGAAACATCGGCAACGATCGACAGCCAGGGCTTGTCTCACCCAAGAGGGGAACAAGGAGCAAGAAGGCACACACCAGTTACCCAGCAAATTGGCCTGTGGAGGAGCATGACAACGCCTTCAGGAAGGTGTGCGGAGCAAAGGGCATCGCCACTGTCAGCCCGAGGAATCGGGCGTGGCTTTCGCCAATGGTTCTCCAATCCACAGAGGAAGCCAGCTAGCCCTCTGTGACCCAGAACTGGAGTCTGCAGCGATGCCTCCAAGGAGGGATATGATGCTAATGCGCCATCATTGCTGGCTAGGAGCGGCCAGACAGGGTTTTCACCCAGACTTCATAGGTCAACGGAAGGCCAAAACATGCCGGTAGGTGTCACCCGACGCGCTGCCAGACCCGGCTAGCCAGCCGGCCAGCAATCCGGCCAGCCGCAGACGGTGATGAGCAGCCAGGGTTGTCTGACGACTACAACAAGGAGCTAGAGCAGCCCGCCGATGGCGACGAGGAACACGGACGCGGGTGCTGCCATCCCGGTGTAGGATCGAGATGGCATACTAGAGGGGAGGGGTGAATAGTCCTTTCTAAAATTAAACGCGTCGGCTAACCAAAATAAATGCGGAATTAAAACAATCGGTCTAGCCAAGAATACACCTCTCTATCTAAGTTCACAAGCACATTAGAAAAGTTCCTAATTAGGCAACAAAGGTGCTAGGCTAGCTAGAGCTCTCCTAAACAATTTTAGTTTGTAAGGTCACAAAAACCTATGCCGCTAGTAATTCAAACATGGGGGAACTCCAACACCACTAGGGCTAGATATCGAGCCAGCTCGGCTTGTTATGGCTCGGCTCATTATAGCTTGGCTCATTATGGCTCAACTCGTTATGGCTCGTTATACAAACGAGCCAGAAGACTAGCTCGGCTTGGCTGGTTAGTGAGCTCGAGCTAGCTCGTTTGGCTTGCGAGCCAAAGCACAAAAACACAGTATATGGAGATTATAAGTGCAAGTTAGCAACAAACAAATCACATGCATATTTAAAATGGAATAAACAAAATACATATAAATTTTGGACTCGTCTTGCGTGAACATGATACCATGGGGTAGGTCGGTGGGGTGATTGGGTGGGGCTATGGGGTCTATTGGTCTAGGGTTTTAGTGTTTAATCATATTAGGCCATAGGCAGAGGGATATATGGACTGCTTAAAGTTGTATTGGATTGGGCTGAGGGATATATGGGCCGATTGCAATTGTTTTCATGTGAATTATCTTGGCTTGTTTTGGCTTGGGAGCTGGCTCGAGTTGGCTTATTAATTAACTGAGCTGTCACGAGCTGGTTCGTTAAATAAAAATCCAAAGGAGTCGAGCTCGAGTCGAGCCACTAACGAGCTAGTCGAGCGAGCTAGCGAGTTACGAGTTTTTCGTCTAGGCCTATACACAACTAGTATGCAAAAGCACAAAGCCTAAGCTCACTAGCAATGCTCAATAGCAAGGCAACTAATGCCAAATTAGAGACCGTAAAAATACTTAGCTACACAAACTAAGCAATGTGACTAACAAGGTTACTTAAACCAAATTAGTCACACATGAGCTACTCCTATGCTACACAAGTAATAAGGTAACTAGCAAACTACACAAGTCAACTAATTACAAGAGCAACTACACAAGCATAATGTATATGAAAGTAATTACAAGCTCGTGTAAGGGAATTGTAAACCAACAGGATGAACAAGGTTGACACAGAGATTTTTATCCTGAGGTTCACTTGGTTGCCACCAAGCTAGTCCCTGTTGTGTCGACCGCACACTTGGTTGTTCGGCCGCTAATTAGCATTTACAAGCCTATAGCTCACACGTTGGGCGCCACAAGAACCTACTCACAAGTGAGGGTAGCTCAATGACACGCTCTATTAGTGTTGCTCTTCGCGTCTCTCACGGGGCGAGCACAATGCCCCTCATAAGTCCTTCTTCGGAGCTCCGCACAATCTTCTTACTGGCTTCACGACGGAGAACTCACCACCAAGCCATCTAGGAGGTGGCAACCTTCAAGAGTAACAAGCACCAATGGCTTGCAACACGAACACATAGTGCCACTCGATGCAATCTCTCAATGCAACACACTAGAATCACTCACTCACAATCGGATCGCACTCTTGCAAGCACGAGTGAGTCAGAGGGCTCCCAAGCACACTCAAGCATGGACACAAAGTCCCCTAAGGTGCTCAACCTCAGCCATGCCCGAGTACCCCTCACTACTATAGAAGTACTTTGTAGCAACGACACCTTTTTTGGTAGGGGCGGCTCACTCTATAGCCGTCCGTACAATGCCCCCGCCGGGGTCCCACGAGGCCATCCGCCCCTACAAATGGCACAGTAGGGGCGGCTAGTAATATGAGCCGCCCCTACAAATGGCTCGATTTATTGGGGAAGCTCAATCACTGGCCGCCCCTACAAATATTTTTGTATTTTTAAAAATTTTTAAATGTTAGTTCTGCATATTTTTTATAAATGTATATATAAATGTATAAATGTATTAAAAACAATTTGCTATATTTGCCCATACACATAAAAAATAACTTGCAGATATATATAATGATACATTTTCTTTTAAAAAAAATAAAAAAATTATATTTAAAATTGAAAATTTGAATTTGTGAACTTCGAATTGAATTTTAAGTCAAAAAATGACCTAAAATGAAAATGTTGTAAACATAAAAGTTGTAAAACTCATCAAGATTTACAACTTTTATTTTGGTAGAGCATGATTTTAAAAAAATTTAGGAAAAAATCATCACATTTGGAGTTAGTATGAGGGAGAAAGACTAGTTACAAGTTTTAGTCAGATATTAAAAAGAGAAATCACACTTGTTGGACATTGCCGCAACATCTTGCTGGACAAGATAGAGCAGAGGGAGGGAGATCAGAGGCAACAAGCACAGAGTTGGACATTGCCGCCTCTGCTCCACAACCCCAAGCCACAACCACGAACTCGGGTACCAAGCCGAAGAGGAAATGGGGGGATAGAAAAAATAACCAATATCCAGATAAGGCATGCTATATGATCACAGAGGTCGAGCCAGCAGGGGAGATCCATCAGCCGAAGCATCTCAGAGGACGATTCCGTAATACGATCGGGGCCCTAGTAAGAGATTAGTGGAACCTAGCTATCAGCAGCTAGAAAAAAGTACCAGAGGAGACAAAGAGAGATCTATGGGAGAAGTTCTTTATGGTCAATTTTTGGTTTCCGGAGGGAAGCCATCAACTGGTAAAACGTCAAGCTCTGAACATAATTGAAGAGTCATTCTGACGTTGGAGGTCAGACCTCAACAAGAACTATATATAAAAGGGGTTAACTCCCTTCAACGAGTTTGGCCACATAACTCCTAGTCAATGGGCAGACATTGTGGCTCAGAAAACTTTACCAGAAGCATTGGCCCTCAGTGCCTGTAACACCAAGCTGGCAAAGAGGAAGAAGCACCACCATCGTCTAGGTCCTGGTGGCTACTATGGCAAGGAAGAGCAGTTTAGAAAGATGGAGGAAGAGTCCATCGATCCAAGTCATTCTCCTTGAGTGGGTTGAAGTTACGCTCAAGGAACTGGATCCTTGGGAGGAGTACTAGTATAGAAGCATCTAGTGGGCTTAAGTTTAATAACCTGGAGACAGAACAAGCAGTATCAAAGATACTAAAATATGTTGAAGACAAGGAGAAGGGCTCATTCAAGCCTTCTAGAGAGAGGGATGAGCTAAGCCTTGCCTTGGGAAACCCCGAGCTCACAGGCTACACTAGGAGGCTAGGGAAATGAATGACCTAGAAACATGGATTCAAAGAGGACAAACACATGTACAAGAAACATGGCAAAGACCGAGAGGCTAATCTTGAGCTCACCGTGAAGGCTCTAGTTGCGAAGGCGCTGGAGGAGCAAGGACTATCTTCAGAGCCAAGGACAGAAACGGCGCCCCCAGGAGAACTGGCATTAGTTGGTAGCCCTCTAGATGTTCCTAGCAACCAAGGTTCCACTGCAACCACTACCCCAGTCAATCACATATGGGAACCAACTAGTTGCACCTTGGTGGTTCTCATCGGTAGGCAGAACACTATGATGGAGGTGACAAAGGGTGTGGCACATCCTCCTGGTGGCTTGCATCACAATAATAAGATCCCACCGGATTACACTAGAGTCGTGGTGCATTCTGTGAAGCCCAAGTTAATGTAGTGGACGATAGACCACCCAACTCCTGAGGGACTTAAGTTACTCAGAGGTCGAGTAATCAACCAATTCATCCTCTGGCACAAACGGGACATTGTATTGACTGCTTCTTCGCTGCCTGTTCAACATTTGGAGGGACTTTTTGAGGAGGGGGAGATACTTTCATCGTCTCATGACCGCCACTTACCTAAAAATGCCACATTCTTCCCCGCCTCCTAGTGAGCATGTGCATGAGATGCTACAACCTATGCCATAGTCTTCCCCACCTCCTAGCGAGCAAATGCCTGAGATGTCACAACCTTATCCGCCTTGTAAGGAGCAAGGGCCTCCTAGCGAGCATGTGCCTGAGATGTCACAACCTTCTCTATCTCATAAGGAGCAAGGGCCTCCTAGCGAGCACGTGCCTCCAGAAAAAGTTCATGCACAAGAGGGTGCACGCAAGGAGCTAGAAATTTGGCAATGGATTCCAATCACCATAAGGCCATGTTATACGTTGATAAAAGATGTCTCATCGACGTGCAAGTGGTTTGCCCATGACTAGTTCAAGCCTGAGAACCAAGTCAAAGAAGTCCCACCATCCGATAAGGCCCTCAGCCGCATTCGGAAATTGGTAAAGAGATATCCAAATGTTGATGCCACCAAATGGTTAAAGGATTGCCCGAAAACCTATGAAAGAGGCAAGCCCTTTCTACCAAACTGGGACATCCAACGCCTACCACTTGGAATGAAAAGGTTCCATGATTGGTACTTGCGTGCTCTCTAGATGAACAAAAAATCATACAAGCATGCTTCCCTGCCAACACATTTGGAGGCCCAGAAGGGGTAATTGCCTTTGACTTCAATGATGTCCAGACAATGTTTCACCTCAGAGAAATGGAAATGAATCTAGTTCTCACGTGGTGCCTGTAAGTCCATGCCCTCTTAATATAATATGATTCTAATCTTTAGATTTTGTTGTAACTAACCCACAGCGTGATTTGCAGAATGCAAGTGCACACTTCAAAGCAAATGCCAAGTGTGCGATCGGGGTACGTAGACCCTCAATGTATATCACAACCAAACTTCAATTACGCCAAACAATGGTCACTGGATTGCAATGAGTTAGCTGCTGGAAAGACCGTTGAGGAGAAAGAGGAAATCTGAAACAAGGAAATAAGGGCGGCGGCCCTTAAGATAGCGGCATACATAGACCTAGCTTTTAAATACCTTCAAAATAACCAAGTTATATGGCTGCCATACAACTTCGAGTAAGTCCAACTATATACTTAAAGCTTTAACAATACGCATTGTTATGTTCGATGCAAATGAGCTTATCGGTTTCTATGATTAAATTCATGCAGCCGCCATGGATTTGTATAGGCGTCGATGTCGGGATGGGCATGGCGTGGGTCTTTGATTCAATAGATAAGGACCCGGCGACAAACAAATACTTTATATCAATTCTCAAGATGTATACAAATCGACAATCCCTAGTGGGGACACATGGCAGCATCCCACGGTCCGGACCCTCACTGTTCATGGTATGGATCCAAGGTCCAAAGGTTCGGTCTGGACCACCCCGAGCAGCTTTGGAGCAACGACTCTTTTGAGCCCTTGGGCTATAATTTGAAGGCGCTACTACCGTCAGGATTTATCGGGGCGGTTGGTATGGATTTGTAGGAGAGGTTTCCCAAGCCACCCCTAAGCAACCGTGTCTACAAATCATTGATTTGTAGGGGCGGTTCCCAAGCTGCCCCTAAAATCGATTTGTAGGGGCGGCTGGTGTTACGAGTCGCCCCTACAAAAGGATTTGTAGGGGCGCCTGGTAACACCAGCCGCCTCTACAATTTAGATTTGTAGGGGCGGCTGTGACACCAACTGCCCCTATAGTTTCTATTTGTAGGGGCGGTTAGAACTGCCCCTACAGTCAATTTTCCCGCCAAAAAAATTTGAAATTTGAAAATTCAAATCTGATCGAAACATATATACATATATGATTCACATGGCCATTATATCAACAGGTAATTCACAAGAAGATATGTATACATATACATATATAATTGACAAGAACCCTAGTGTTGCTCTTCACGGCTCCCGCGGGGCGAGCAAGTCTACTAACAAGCTCATCATATAAATCAACATGATCAACCACATTAGCATTAGATACCTTAGTGTCACCTTGTGACATGAAGCAATGTGGTGATGTTGGAGAGCTTGTAGAAGCATCATTCTCATAGCCCGAGCATGAACCATCATCATCATCAACAAGTGTGCATGGAGTAGAAGCATCATTTGCATCACTTGTGGCATCATCAATAACCTTGTCAAGTGAACTTGTGGTAGATACATCATCATCATCATCACTTGACCATGAGGTGGAGCAATCTTCCATAATCACCAAGTTGTGGTCATGCTCATCATCCTCACATGCCTCCTCCTTGGGCTCATCATCATCATTGGAGACTGTCCCATATTTTCTATCGAGATAAATCCAAATCTCAAGGGCGGATTTCCTATCCATGTTCTCACCAAATATGTTATCTTTCATAGATTGATAGAAAATGTTAGTAACTTAGCAATCGAGATGTAGGCATTTCTTTTGCGCTTGAGTTGCATTCTTTCTATCAATCGCATAAGAAAAGCCCACATCTACGATCCACCACATTTGAGGGAGAATGAACTTAAAATTATTAATCATCCAAATTTTCTATCGTGCAAAGTGTGTGCCATCAAAAATGTGTGGACACTCAACATCTAGCCTATAAGTCGCTATCCTCTTGGGTCGGTGAAGGCTACAAATAAGAGACCTAGCTCTGATACCACATGTAGGGTTAAAATGGCGGACTAAAGGGAGGGTGAATAGTCCTTTCTAAAATTAAACGCGTCGGCTAACCGAAACAAATGCGGAATTAAAACTATCGATCTAGCCAAGACTACACCCCTCTATCTAAGTTCACAAGCACCTTAGAAAAGATCCTAATTAGGCAACAAAGATGCCGGGCTTGCTAGAGCTCTCCTAAACAATTTGAGCTTGCAAGGTCACACAAACCTATGCCGCTAGTAATTCAAACACGAGGGAGCTCCTACACAACTAGTATGCAAAAGCACAAAGCCGAAGCTCACTAGCAATGCTCAATAACAAGGCAACTAATGCCAAATTAGAGAGCGCAAAAATACATAGCTATGCAAACTAAGCAATGTGACTAACAAGATTACTCAAACCAAATT
This sequence comes from Miscanthus floridulus, assembly GCF_019320115.1. Taxonomy (NCBI): domain Eukaryota; kingdom Viridiplantae; phylum Streptophyta; class Magnoliopsida; order Poales; family Poaceae; genus Miscanthus; species Miscanthus floridulus. The sequence continues at coordinate 64,867,788 of NC_089593.1, forward strand.
AGTCACGCAAGAGCTACTTCTATGCTACACAAGCAAGAAGGTAACTAGCAAACTACCCAAGTCAACTAATTACAAGAGCAACTACACAAGCACCATGTATATGAAAGTAATTACAAGCTTGTGTCAGGGAATTGCAAACCAACGGGATGAACAAGGTTGACACGGTGATTTTTATCCCGAGGTTCACTTGGTTGCCACCAAGCTAGTCTCCGTTGTGTCGATCGCACACATGGTGGTTCGGTGGCTAATAGGCATTCACAAGCCTAGCCCACACGTTGGGTGCCACAAGAACCTACCCACAAGTGAGGGTAGCTCAATGACACGCTCTCCAAGTGTTGCTCTTCGTGGCTCCCGCAGGGCGAGCACAATGCCCCTCACAAATCCTTCTCCGAAGCTCTGCACAATCTTCTTGTGGGCTTCACGACAGAGAACTCGCAACCAAGCCATCTAGGAGATGGCAACCTCCAAGAGTAACAAGCACCATCGGCTTGCAACATGAACACCTAGTGCCACTCGATACAATCTCTCAATGCAATGCACTAGAATCACTCACTCGTAATCGAATCGCACTCTTGCAAGCACAAGTGAGTTAAAGGGCTCCCAAGCACACTCAAGCATGGACACAAAGTCCCCCAAGGTGCTCAACCTCAGGCATGTCCGAGTGCCCTTCAAATTATAGCTCAAGGGCTCAAAAGAGCCGTTGCTCAAAAGCTGCTCAGGGAGGTTTGGACCGGACCTCTGGACCCTGGATGCTGCCATGTGTCCCCACTTTAAACGCCGTCCATTGGCGCTCCAACGGCTAACTTTTGTGCGCTCAAACAGCAACTGGACCGAGCAACCAGACCAACTCACACCTCGGTCCTGTTCAGTCGAGAGAGCTCCCGAAGCAACCGGACCGGGTCCTGTTTCTACAACCGGACCATCTCAAGGTCCTGTCCCTTCAAACACATGTAAAAGCGCTCAACCAGACCCAGAAAACATGGTCCGGACCCTAGAACCAGACCTGGTTCGGACCCTAGAACCGGACCCAGGGGATAGGGTCCTGAGCCAGAGTCCTGAGCTCCAAAATCCGATTTCAATGATCTTGGACATTTTAGAAAGCTTATGCAGAGGGCTACACACCCCACATGCATATATGATCCAAAGCATAATGGATCAAAACATAATTCCAATCCAAAAACCATCATAGTTTAACACAGACCAACAGGACCATCTCACCTCGGTCCTGTTGCCCTCGCCATTAGGGTCCTGTTGATCTTTTCACCTCCTAGACTTCTCCAACTTCTTCTCCTTTGCAAATGTGCCAACACCACCAAGTGTACACCATCATGTGCAAGTGTGTTAGCATTTTCACAAATATTTTCCTAAGGATTAGTCACTCAAATCACCACACCACTCGATCCTAGCAATGATGCAAAGTTAGATCACTCGAGTGGCACTAGATGACCAATATGCAAAGAAGTTTGCCCCTCTTAATAGTATGGCCATCTATCCTAAACCCGGTCATAAACTTCTGTATACACCTATGACCGGCGAAATGAAATGCTCTACAAGTATATCTTTGCCTTGCGCATTCCATTCCGACTCCTCCAATGTTGATGCAACATATGCACCAACCACATCACAAATGATATGATCCACTTCATATCATCATGTGACCTTGTTGGTTCATCGATCATGACCTTACTTTCTTTTTATCGTTGCCTTCATCCATTGGTGCTAAGTCTTGCTCAAGCTTCACCACCACGCGGTCCATCGCTCCAAAGCCTCCAACTTTCCCTTCACGCTTGCAATTGGTCCATCAAGCCAAGTCTTGTCTTGATCTTCTCCACCTTAGTCACATGACTTCATGTCATGTCTCATATGCAATGAGCTCCTTCATCACATGTGTGAGCCTTGCAACATATCAAGCCATTTCACCTTCATGGCATAGGTTGCTCACACATGATGTACTTATGGACTAATCACCTGTGTATCTCACTCAAAACATAATTAATCCACCTTGGTTATCACTCAATTACCAAAACCAAACTAGGGACCTTTCACCCGGTAGCTAGCCGTAGGCCCGTGCCTGGACCTTCCTTGCATGTGGGCCTTAGCGAAGATGTGGTGCACCTTGTCTGGCTGCTCGGCATCTGCTGCAGGCGTTGAGGAAGGCGAGCGCGAGCCAGGCCTGAATGGCCATCACCTCCGCAAGCTGGTTGGCCTAGCTAGCCACCATAGCCACACGACCGCGCCTCGTTACGAATGCGAGTGAGCCGACGAGCCTAGCTGGCTACCCAGCCGCTCCCAGCTGCGAGCGCAGGTGCAGGCGCGCAGACCCAACGGGCCACTAAAGCCGGACACCGTTGTTGCTGCCTTCCAGACCGCGGTCAAGCACGTGAGGGGCGCGAGCCCCGTCGCCATAGATAGGCGCGGGCGCGGCTCGGCGATGCATCGTGGAGGTCCACCGCGGCTCGCCCTCCTCCGCCGGCACATGCTCGAGAGGACGAGGCTCTCCACCGGTGGCCGCCAGATATGAGCCGCCATGAGCGCACGCGGCGAGGTCGCCTGGCCGCCTACCACAGGCCGGATCTGAGTTGGGGGTCGCCGGATTCGGGCCAAGAGGGCTTGGATCCAGCGTTTCCAGGTCATCTCCGGCCATCCTTGCTCACAGAAGTTCAGAGCTCGTACATGGGAGAGGAGGGGAGGAGAGGGAGGGAGAGGGGGAACTGCTGCGGGGGCCCTTTTTGAGCGCCGCAGCAGGCCGCCGCCACCACTGGCAGGAGAGCCCCTGAGTCGCCTCTGGGAGACGACGCAGGGGGTGGGGGTGGGGGGGGGGGGGGGGGGGGGGGGGGGGGGGAAGCAATATGTGAAGATTTGTTGACCACTACTCGTTTTCTCAACTTTTAAAAAACTTTAGACCACACATAGATAAGAGAATCCAAACAGGCCCTTAGTTTGTTAAGAACCAATCAAAACCAATAATAGCGTAACTGCTCAGTTGTTGAGAACCAATCAAAACCATGTAATCTTATCATACGGATCAGAGTACATTCTAATCAAAACCATGAGCATTTATGCGTGCAATGACGGAACAGAGTATATTCCATTATATATTGGAACATCAGATACCATGACTGTTATATAAATCATTGAGCAACAATGAGGTGTATGCTCCGTTGCAACATACGATCGTGTTTGCTACTAGTCTATCATAATTCATATGTGAAATCAAAACCCGGTTCCTCCGAGGAAGTTAAATATACTACTCAGGAGTACGTTTGTCATGTCCTTTTCTTCTTCTTTTTTTAAATCACATTTGTCATGTCCTTATGTGTCCAGGCGGGAGAAACGCGTCGGTCGAGGCTGCAAAGGCCGACGGCTAGAAGGCAAGCACCCAGGCCGTGTGGAACAAAATCCATCGACGGACCTTCACAAACGTCGGGTCCAGGTAATTGGGCCTCCGCCGCTCGGCCCGGAAAACGCTGACCATCACGCGATTCGGTCCAACATATGGCTTCTGCTCCGTGCAGTCTCGCTCGCTCAGCTCGCGCGGCGTAATTCGATCTGGTCTTCTGGACGATGAGCGCTAGCCTCACGCTGCCGTAGTCGCTCCCGGCCGGATGCAGACAGTAGTGCTCAGTGTCCGTGTCCTCTTCCTCTCCGTCGTCGTTACCTGCTGCACCGTTGTTCAGTGCATGCAGGTACACATCACCCCGGCCCATACAGTCTCCATCATATCATCGGCGTGCTGCCGACAGCCGACGACGACGCCGGATATATGCCCAGGCACAGCACTGTACTTCCCGAATCGAGTGAGCAACTGAGCATTCGATCGGCACCACTAGAACGTAACCATCGGGAACAGCTACTAATAGCGACGGCCACTGATAGATCGACCAGACGACTACCTCGTACACAGTGCTATATATTGTTTACATACTAATCTTGCATATATCATCGCGTCAGATCAGCTAGATATGCCGTGGACATGTTTATCCAATTCATTCGTTCTACCTGTAAACACAGGACAAATCTTCATTTCTTCAGCACATGGTATGACCAGCACTTTTGGCTTGATCTCAAGTTTCCAGAATAAGTACTCGGCGAGGTCAATCTTTTGCAAACTCTGGATTCAAAGCTGAAACAAGCACAGCTCGTCAGCTAGCTAGTTAGCTGCACGTACTGATCTTAATTACTGATACCCAACATTCAACAGCAACCACACAATAGGTTAAAATTAAAAACCAGGCTCAGCTCAATGTGCTTTGTTAAACCTACGGATCGGAGCGAGAGGTATTCAGTATTCACCAAGTCATCATATACTAGCTAGTACTAGTCGTCGCTAGCAAATATCGTCGCCGCGCTGTTGCCATCGCCATCACCATCACCCAAGAAGCAAAGACTAATGAAAGTAAATTCATCGACAGTGGACCCTAGATCGATGTAATCCTATGTCTCCCGTTCACGGCGATCGGTCAGGCGGGCCAGGACAAACTAACCCTGATATAGCTGCATCGCCTTGCATGCAAGTTGATGGCAGACCCATAGTTATCTGATGAATATATATGATGATATTCCAGCAGATGGATATCGAATATTGTCGTCCGTTCGTTTTCTTCTTCTTCTTGAGCTCAAACTGCATGTCCACCACCACCTTCGATTAGGACCACTTGCCCTAATATATATACTTCTTAGAGCAAGTATAATAGCAGGCTGTAAGTCGACTAAATGCTGAGGTGGAGGAGAGAGGAGAGGAGAGAAAGGAGAAGCGGGCTGTAAGCTTACAGCCGGCTCGGGCACAAGAACCAAGAAAGTCTGTGAAAGAGACAAGTGGACCATGTATTAACTATAAAAAGTTAACTACTATATAAGCGGGCTGAGAGAAGGCTACAAGAAACCTTACAGCCAGTGAGTCGGCTATATTATTAGCCTTGCTCTTAGGAAACAACAGGTGACCTGCACCCATAGCAAAACTCTCTGTGACAGCAACCTCAAATCTTTTTACTGGTGACAAGAAAATCCCAACACTTCCTCACAGCCGGCCAATGGTTTTCCTAGGGAAACTAAATCTGTCCTAGTGGCATCTGTGGGCCCACCCTGAATGTCACTCCGGGCCCACATCCCCTGAAACTTGTGGCCAGCGATGGCTCGTGGACCAGCAATCAGGCGGCATGGAAGTTGACATCATATTCAAGGTTTGTTGTCAGTTGTCTCAGGGTTGCTGAGAATGCGAGTGTTGCCAGGTGTTTGGTTCCACGGACTAAATTTTAGTCCATGTCATATCGAATATTCGAATGTTATTTAGAAGAATTAAATATGAGTTAATTATAAAACTAATTACATAGATGGAGACTAATTTACGAGACGAATTTATTAAGCCTAATTAATTCATCATTAGCACAAATTTACTGTAGCACCACATTGTCAAATCATGGGCTAATTAGGCTTAAAAAAATCGTCTCGCAAATTAGTCACAATCTGTGTAATTAGTTATTTTTTTCGTCTATATTTAATACTCCATGCATGTGTCCAAACATCCGATGGGACAGGGACTAAAATTTTCCTGTAGGAACCAAACACCCCCTCAGGAGGCAAACATGTGGTTTGAAGGATTCCACTAACTATTTATTTGCTATACTTTAAGAAACGGTGTTTTTTTTTTTAATTTTTGAATGGAGGTAGGGCAAGGAGTGTGCACGGATTTTTTTTTTGTGATATCACAATCCATGATTGAAAAGAAGAATGAGGCGGCGTTATATATGAATTCGACATATTTGTTGGTGATTCTGGCCTCGCTTAAAAGCTAAGTCAATTTCAAGAAATTGACAACAGATTCGTGATATTTTCAGGGGCCCTCTGCTTTGTCTCCCACTTGCTTTAAAATAGTAGGGGAATCTCAAGAGTGTAAATTTCTCAAAACAGGGTGGTGAGAGAAAGTAGGAAACACCCCAAAATACAAAATATGGCTACTTTTAGAAAATTATGCAAAATAAGGAGATCTTTCTTTTACAACTATCCATTATGCAATAATCTTAATTTTCTACTTCGCCTAGTGGCACGTCTAGGGCAGCCAGCTTTTGGAGTGTTTTCTCGGCTTGCATGTGAGAAGTTTCTTCTTAATACAATACCGCAGAAGAGTCTATCCCCCATAGGTTGAGTTTTTTAAAATATAATTTCATACTTCTTGTTCTCCTATTTGTTAATTTTTTTCCTCGCAAAATATAGATGCTAGTACGAGAATAGAATGTAAGAGTCTCAACTGCCGTGATATAGAGTCTCAACTGCCATGCAGCAATGCAAACTAATTACAGTAAGGGACGAGAATTGGACTAAAAAAAGAAGAAAGATTTGGTTTTGATTTCCCTTGCTAACCAAGAAAAGAAACAACCAATCCAAAGCCAGATTGGATGGATATACGGTTCTATTGTGGGAGGACGGGCAGTGAGAGATGACGATTCGAGCACTAAGAGGTTAGTTCGGCGTGGAGACGAGGGTTCATGAGGGTAAATATGACATTTCACCTTTGAAATTTAGAAAAAAGAAAATTAAAAAGAAATAAAACAACATGATTCAATGGTATTAATTAAATGTTTGTTTGGTACAGCTCCACTTCCTAATTCTTAGCTTCACTTTCTTGATTATCTCCTAGTGATTCTAGTTGATTCTTGTGAGGGGGTAGCGTGTTCACCAAGTGAGAATTGATTCTGAAATGATTCTGATGCAGATTGAATAAGAAGCCGTGAGGAACATACTTTTTTAGTTCACCGCTCCTTACGTAAATGGAGAAGTGATTATTGTGTGCCCCCACCAGAATCCGTGCGAAATTTTTGCTGTTTGATTGAAAATTAGTGATTCTTACGGAGAAACTGCACCAAAGAGCACTGCCGAGCTGGTTAGTTTTATGGTATACTTCTATTTCTAAATCCAGAACCTTTATTTTGTCGTCATGGGACTAAATCCTTAAATATTTTTCCTCATGTTCTAGAGAAGTTCCATAATTAACTTGTACCAGTTTCACTCTTTTTGGTGTCAAGTGCAAGGTCATCGACAATCACATAGGCTTGTCTGGTTAGTCTCTAATCTGAGAGATTGGAGAGGATTTTGATCGAAATCCTCTTCAATCCCATTCAATCCTTTTAGATTGAAGACTAACTGAATAAACTCGCAGTGAAGCGGCTACCAAGTGCAGAGGCAAAATGGTGCATTTGTCCAGAACAAGCTAGTAGTGATGCACATGCACTTGCCTCAGGTTCACCGCACTCCCACTCCGGCGGCTGTTGTCCCGGTTATCTTGCTGAGCATGATAGTTTTCTACTGCCATGAAGCAAGCAAATAGTAGATAACAAAGAAAAGAAGCAAACAATCCAAGGCCATAGCTGATGCCTGATGGATCTACATTTCTAGCTAGCGTGGGAGGAGGGGTTGTGAGGCGGATTCGAGCACTAAGAGAAGTTTAGTTCGGTGTGAAGACGAAGCAGGTTCCCCAAGGGTAAAGATGGTATTCCACCTTCTACAATTAGAAAAGGAAAATTTAAAAAAAAAAACAAACACGATTCAATCGTATTAATTGTATTTTCCTGAATGCCTTTCCATGCATTAAAAAAAAGTGTACTTACCGAGTGAGTTTTATGGTATACTTCTATTTCTAAATCCAGGACTTCTATTTTGGCGTTACGGGATGAAATCACCAAGGCTCAATTTGGATGGACTAGAATTACCCGTTAGTCCAGACTAGGACTAAGACTAGAACTAGTTGTTTGTTGGGTAATAGTTAGTCCCTCCTTTCTGAAACGTAAAGGATCCAGAGTTCAAAATGTGTACTAAATCATAAGGGATTTTAGGTGAACAAACACTCCAAAAGGCAACATTCACATATATACCTATCATTAATGTATATCACCAACCCAAATATATGGCAATCAAGGAGGGTTATGTGTCATTTGTCTTACCACATAATATAATATATCCTAAAATTATTTGGATACCTTATATTTCAGGACGGAGGGATTAGCTAGCTAAAAATTATTCTACGATGTTTGGATCTTATGACTAATTGATAGTACTATTTCCATGCAAATACCATTATGCCCCTTGCCTCCTGCTATGCCATTGTTAGGTAGGGGTATTTTCAACTTTCATGAAATTGGTTGCCTCTATATTAGTCCCAATTAGGTGAGTTTTGCCAACTAGTAGTAGACTATAGCAACTAGTTGGGGCTTATCTAAAGACTAGCCCATCCATTAACCCACCTATTTGGATCTTTATAGAGTAATAATTAGTCAACTAGCTGTTAGTCACAAATCCAAATAGGGTCTAAATATTTTCCCATGTTAGTTGAGAAGTTCCATAGTTAACTTGCACCTGGTTTCACTCTTTCCGGTGTCAAATGTAAGGTCATTGACAATTCAGGAGACAATTTCTTGCATTAATATATCGAGAGATATTTCCCAAAATATAATGCTATAAACCTTGTTCATTTGTGTATCTCACGCCTTACATTAAAAGGCCATTTACAGGCATGTTAGGTGATCAAACTGTGAGTCACCACTACGGACGCAGAGATGCCTCCACTGAGAACGCAACAAACTTTACCATAGTTTTTCCCAAACATTGATACGAGCAAATCAATTCCCGAATACTTTATTTGCCACATGCCAATCAAGCTGGCGAATATACACATAAATTACTAATGTTGAACGAGGCACTAAGCATCAATTGGTAAAAAAAAACTCTACAAGCATTGGTAGATGCCATCCCCTGAAAATATCTCATCTACTTTGTCACCAATCAACTTTCTCTCTCTCCCATACTATAGTTGACAGCAACAAGACGTGTCCAATTGTGACCAATGCTTTCCAACATGGGTCCTAATGTCTGGAGCAAATGGCACGTTCATGCATGCAAAGGAGTTGGATCCAAATGTATAATTTGAATTCGATCTACTTGCATGCTAGCTAGAGACAAGATCAGTATGAAACGCACAATTGTTTTCTATCAGCTGTTGATATTGTTTAAGGGCATGTGGCAATTGTAAAATAATAACAGTAGTAATATAATCTCCGCTTGTACTCTGCTCTTATCCTTAAGAAGATCTGGAGCATGCATGCCAACGTGCCTAGCTAGCTAAGAGTGTAATGGTGTAGTGATTAAGGACAAAGCATCCGCCATTAGTTGGGGATATGAGAGTGCTAGTGGCGACCTTATCAAGCTAGTTCCTCATTAAAATTTATGCCATATACTACATTATTTCAATCTAGAGCGGTACATATCTCAGCTCATAAAATGTGTGCATGTGTAAAGTTTAAAGAGAGGAGATATAGTGCTCTAATTTAGTCCTAGTTAAATTATACAAACTTTTTGTTCCGTTAGTTTAATGAAAGGTATGGTGCAGAGAGTGCATTCATGCTAATCTCTAGAGCTTTCTTGTTATTTAATGGATGTATACGATGCCTTTTCTACACACACACGCTTTTGCCTACAGTATTGTTCACACAATCATCCTTGATGGAAAAGAAAGTAATGATGGGTGTGCCCCCAAAGCTAGCCAAAATGTATGCTGCCAATGAGAAGACGGCAAATAATTTGTAGCTTATATTTAGAAAAAAAAATTGTAGCTCATAATAATGATTGCTCAAACGCTGAATAATACTAGGTTGATAAACTGGAGCTATATGATATTGACCTTACGACATGACGGACTTGACATGGCACAAAAAATCCAACTTCATGTGTTTATATATATGGCACAAAAAATCCAACTTTATGTGTTCATGAAAACCTATGAGATTAATTTTAAAAATCATTGGGAATTCTCATTGAGTGCATATTATCCAGGCGAGAATGTGTCGTCAGTATGAACAAGTTTTTCTAGGCTTAGTATGATTAGGTTTGTGAACCTATTAAGGCATAAAAGAAGACAAGTTTGAGTCAACAAGATATCAACTTTCAAGCTTTATTTTTTACCAAATTAATTCTAACCATGGATCTAAGCATTCTTACCAACTTCGATATCTTCTTACCTTTATTAAATTCTCTTGCTCATGTGTATGGCCTTCTGGACTAGTGCAAGCCAAGGTACTATCATTTGGTTGTACTTATAAATTATAACCAAGTTGATTGGACTGGTCACCACCTCAGATTGTCATCAAGTAGTGTTCAAAAAGCACTAATCAAAGGTAAATGAACAAGCACGACAACGTCATGCCTTACCCATCAAGATTTTTTTTATTTTTAACACTTTTTGTAAACTAATTTTAAATCTAACACTGTTCTTTTTTTTTTCAAAACTAACACTTTTGGCCGCGCCTATTGCCATGGCGCGGCAAAAAACCTGTGCCGCGCCAAGCATGGTGGTGCGGCGAGAGGGGTGACGTGGCGACGATCGGGGCACTAACCGGTGACGTGGCAGGGTCTGCCGCGCCACCGGTCTTGGCGCGGCACTGACGCGCCATAGCCCACGGTGCGGCACTGACGCGCCATAGCCCACGGCGCGGCAGGACCTGGACGCAGACAGAAGACCCGCCTCAATTGTAATGCACGGCGCGTCGCAGCTGAACGACACCTGCAGCTCCGACCCCAACGCCTTCGCCTTCCTCGACACCTCGCTGGTGGGCTTCCACAACGCCTTCTACCATGTGCTCTACTCCGACATGAGGTCACGCAGCACGGTCGACTACTATGCGTCCAACCAGGGTGCCTTCTTTGGCGATTTTGTGGCGGTGATGACCAAGCTCGGGAGGATCGGGGTCAACACGCCGGCCACCGGTGGCGAGATACGCTGGGACTGGCGGGTCCCAAACTAGTCGCTAGTTAATCTCGCCGGCAGTGCTGCCGCAACACATTGAAACGAATATGAAGCAAATAAATGGAGTCCGTGCGCAAGTTGACAAGTTTTGGACATAAGTTCGACATTTGTTCAACATAACCAACTAAGTTTCGGACGACATAAGTTTTGGACATAACATTTGTTCGACATAAGTTTCGGACGATAATATTTGTTCGACATAACCAACTAAGTCCCAGGAGTGTAAGGATCCCTCGGACGCCTCTGTCTCTTCGGATTTGTAGGCAACACATTGGGAGTGTAGCCAACGTCGGTGTGGTCGCGTTGCCGGTGCGTACGGCTCGTACCCTGCAAGTATATGATATGCACGATTACTTATAATCTTTATGATCGTTAGTTCATGGAGCCTACATATTTAAAGAAACTACCTTTGTTACTACCTGTGAGGCTCCTTGGGTACCAAGTGGGGCACCACCTAGCTGAGACATGCCGATCTCGTCTTGAGGCCAATCGTCCCACTGGTGGTGCTGTCTGCGGAAGCCTAAGGGATCGTCGTCCTCGTCGTCGGTTACAGGGTCCTTCCCAGCGCTATGATGTGGTGGTGTACGCACTGTGGAAGTGGCACCTATCACCGGCTAAGAAGAGCCGGCTGGTGTCCTCAAAGAGCCAGAAGACGTGCCACCCGACCGCATCGGGACTGCCGGTTCCACCCAAGGAGTGTCCATGCAGCTCAGCTTCTGTGCTAGCTTCCTGCAGCTCCGCTTCACCTTCTGCATAAATAGATGTTAAAGTTATTACATTTTCCAAACGCATATACACTAAAGAAACATTTTCAGAACAGAAAAGTTTATGTTTACCTCCACAAAAGCCTCGAGAACGCCTGGCCCCAACCCTCTAGACTAGTAAAGCCGAAACGCTGCTTCGTTGGACAGCCTTGACAATTGTGTCGCCTGGGTACAGAAACACGTTTTGACAGTTTTAGTACACATACTTAATACCAAATGGATAACAAATTGTACCATTCGAGTTTCTTACCACGTATCTTTGAAGCGGGGCTCTCTATAGTAGTGTGTTGTCCCTAGTGGCAACATCGTACACATCTTCGATCACATCTTCCTCGTAGTCCTCGTCAATCGCCTCCTTAGTGTACGAGGGCTTGATATGTGTCCTCGTAGACCTATGAAGCCACCGCAGGTACTCGTCGAAGGTGTGCTGGTCATGTGGGGGACCCACATCGACTGGATGTCGGTCCCTATTCTGCCACAACTGGATGTGCGCGTTGTGTGTCACACGCCAATCCTTGGTCTTGTACCTCTTCCTACAATCATACCTGCAACAAAACGATTGTTAGTTGTACCATACACACCTCTGAATTGTAGCTTTATTATTAATCGATAAAACATCCGTGCAATTCTTGGTTGGTGGAGTAAAGCAGTGGTGGGTAGCCTGTCATTCTTCCAAAGTGCCTACAAACCCTGATGGACAAGTGAATCTCGACCACATGAAAGAAAATAAGAGGGATGTTGTAGCGATACTCGTCTGACTCATCCCTAGTGATAGGACTCAGATAATACTCGAGCTCCAGAGCATCCCAAGGACACCAATGCACCTGAACATTTCGTAATTGAGTTAGGTTGTGATATAGTGTACATCTAACAAGACACATGTATGATAGTAAAGAGAACGTAACCTGGTGCTGTGTCAGGATGTCGAGACCGTCCGTGTACTCCCTATACTTACGCCTCGCATTCCCTCTAACTAACTCTGCTTGCGTCTAGATATACAAAGCTATAGGGAGTGTATCCTGCCCGTTCCAATGCTGCATTGAACACGATAATGAATTAGCCATTAATAATTTAATCATATGTAACTGCCTCGAAGAATATAGTGAACCGAAGTACTTACCGGTAAACTAGTAGCAAGGGGCCTCCCAACGGGCCATCGTTCCCAACACCAAACCTGGAGTAGGTAGGAGCAACCCCAAGGTTCGCATACCCTGAGGTGCGACGGTAGGCAACACATAGCTATCGATACGTCCATGCCAGGACTACGCTGCCCCAGCTGTACGCCGCTATGTTATCCCACGGCTGGCATAGTATGTCAAGGAAGATCCAGCTGATGGTGTTGTCTAAGGCGTCTGGGAACAGGAAAGCACCAAGGAAGTGCTAGAGCCACACTCTAGTGAACCTGTCGATCTGAGCCTCATCAGCCTATGGGTCCAAGTAATCAAAGCGCTCTGTGATCCACGACGATGAAACACCGAAACTTTTCCTGAAATTCACCAAAGAAAATAAGACCCGATGGCTGCAGGAAAGCAATGCAAGTATTAAATAGGCTTGAATTGCTCACTTATTTTTCTTTGAAACATCATCGTCCAGTGGAAGAAAGCCAGTGAACTGAGCCACCACCTCCCTATAGTGATAATTGTCAACTATACCTGTCACTGGAAGTCCTCCCAACCGAAGGCCAAAGATAGCCTTCTTGTCCTGTATGGTCAAGGTCATCTCGCCGTAAGGTAGGTGGAACGTGTGGGTCTCAGGCCTCCACCTATTATAAGCATAGAACGACTGTTAGTTGCCTCAAATTTATTATAAGAATGTTTATGTACAATGAATGCACTCGCAACTATCTACAGCTATAATAAGTAGTGTTGAGTCAAGGGGTGAAAGACCATAGTTGACAACACGGACAAGCTCGAGGAAGCCGGCTTGCCGTATGTATGGCGCGTAACGCTCGTCCCACTGGTGCACCCTGGTGTGCGTGTAGGGCCTCAAAGGAAGCAAGGGCACCTCTGTGTCGGTGTCACTCAAGATGTGTGCTCGGTGTGGCTCGTCGTACCCCACCTCAAGAAGGGGGTACAACGCGTGCTGCGTGGGAGGGGCCATCCTGTTACAAATTGATAAATAAAGGGTTAGAGTATTCAAATTAACAATATTCAAATTAACATTATGTAGCATTGTAAAATTTGAACTACTCGTTATGCAATAGGAACATAATATGAAAGCACATGTATATATTCAAAGTAACATTAACAGACATATTAAACAACTTTACTAGGAAAATAAGCAACTTCTATGTATGGACTTGCTGTCCACCAGTGTTTCTTATTAAATTATTACAATAGCTTGCATGCATCTGCTAGAGCAGCTCATTATAATTTTAACCTAGGGATGAGTAGCACAGTATAAGATGAATTGATTGAGAACTATCATATGTGTCATACTTAGTCCTATACTCTATACTAATATGTCTAAAAATACAAGATGTCTACTTTTTTCGCACAATGCTATGATGGACTCATAGGAGTACGATATCAACGATGTTGTGCATGATTTTGGAGGTTCTAGTGCTTTCAATATATGCTTGAGTAAAATGATCATTTGGATTAATATTTCTATATAAGCAAACAAGCCTATAACAATTTAAATCGTAAAAACTCAACCAACCAAATTTGTCGCTATATATAAGTATGTCTAGTGCATAAAAAACACGTAAATAGATTTATATTTCACGTGTCTTTTAATTAGACATTTGTTTTTGCTATAATTAATAATACATTGTAAGAAAATTAACAATTAAAGTATATAAATAATAATACAATATAAGATAAATTAACGGCTAAAGTATATTTTAAAAGAATCTCTCAATCTAATGGCTAACGATTAATATAAAGGGGCAGTGAAGGTATGAGGGTTTTCATTATAAAGAAATAGGCACCAAATTTCACCTCAGCGAGGGTTGAACTGCAGTGAGGGCGTCCATGTCGCGCTGGCGTGCGTGGCGCGACAGGCGTGGCGGTCAGCCGGCCAGCAATCCGGCCAGCCGCAGACGGTGATGAGCAGCCAGGGTTGTCTGACGACTACAACAAGGAGCTAGAGCAGCCCGCCGATGGCGACGAGGAACACGGACGCGGGTGCTGCCATCCCGGTGTAGGATCGAGATGGCATACTAGAGGGGAGGGGTGAATAGTCCTTTCTAAAATTAAACGCGTCGGCTAACCAAAATAAATGCGGAATTAAAACAATCGGTCTAGCCAAGAATACACCTCTCTATCTAAGTTCACAAGCACATTAGAAAAGTTCCTAATTAGGCAACAAAGGTGCTAGGCTAGCTAGAGCTCTCCTAAACAATTTTAGTTTGTAAGGTCACAAAAACCTATGCCGCTAGTAATTCAAACATGGGGGAACTCCAACACCACTAGGGCTAGATATCGAGCCAGCTCGGCTTGTTATGGCTCGGCTCATTATAGCTTGGCTCATTATGGCTCAACTCGTTATGGCTCGTTATACAAACGAGCCAGAAGACTAGCTCGGCTTGGCTGGTTAGTGAGCTCGAGCTAGCTCGTTTGGCTTGCGAGCCAAAGCACAAAAACACAGTATATGGAGATTATAAGTGCAAGTTAGCAACAAACAAATCACATGCATATTTAAAATGGAATAAACAAAATACATATAAATTTTGGACTCGTCTTGCGTGAACATGATACCATGGGGTAGGTCGGTGGGGTGATTGGGTGGGGCTATGGGGTCTATTGGTCTAGGGTTTTAGTGTTTAATCATATTAGGCCATAGGCAGAGGGATATATGGACTGCTTAAAGTTGTATTGGATTGGGCTGAGGGATATATGGGCCGATTGCAATTGTTTTCATGTGAATTATCTTGGCTTGTTTTGGCTTGGGAGCTGGCTCGAGTTGGCTTATTAATTAACTGAGCTGTCACGAGCTGGTTCGTTAAATAAAAATCCAAAGGAGTCGAGCTCGAGTCGAGCCACTAACGAGCTAGTCGAGCGAGCTAGCGAGTTACGAGTTTTTCGTCTAGGCCTATACACAACTAGTATGCAAAAGCACAAAGCCTAAGCTCACTAGCAATGCTCAATAGCAAGGCAACTAATGCCAAATTAGAGACCGTAAAAATACTTAGCTACACAAACTAAGCAATGTGACTAACAAGGTTACTTAAACCAAATTAGTCACACATGAGCTACTCCTATGCTACACAAGTAATAAGGTAACTAGCAAACTACACAAGTCAACTAATTACAAGAGCAACTACACAAGCATAATGTATATGAAAGTAATTACAAGCTCGTGTAAGGGAATTGTAAACCAACAGGATGAACAAGGTTGACACAGAGATTTTTATCCTGAGGTTCACTTGGTTGCCACCAAGCTAGTCCCTGTTGTGTCGACCGCACACTTGGTTGTTCGGCCGCTAATTAGCATTTACAAGCCTATAGCTCACACGTTGGGCGCCACAAGAACCTACTCACAAGTGAGGGTAGCTCAATGACACGCTCTATTAGTGTTGCTCTTCGCGTCTCTCACGGGGCGAGCACAATGCCCCTCATAAGTCCTTCTTCGGAGCTCCGCACAATCTTCTTACTGGCTTCACGACGGAGAACTCACCACCAAGCCATCTAGGAGGTGGCAACCTTCAAGAGTAACAAGCACCAATGGCTTGCAACACGAACACATAGTGCCACTCGATGCAATCTCTCAATGCAACACACTAGAATCACTCACTCACAATCGGATCGCACTCTTGCAAGCACGAGTGAGTCAGAGGGCTCCCAAGCACACTCAAGCATGGACACAAAGTCCCCTAAGGTGCTCAACCTCAGCCATGCCCGAGTACCCCTCACTACTATAGAAGTACTTTGTAGCAACGACACCTTTTTTGGTAGGGGCGGCTCACTCTATAGCCGTCCGTACAATGCCCCCGCCGGGGTCCCACGAGGCCATCCGCCCCTACAAATGGCACAGTAGGGGCGGCTAGTAATATGAGCCGCCCCTACAAATGGCTCGATTTATTGGGGAAGCTCAATCACTGGCCGCCCCTACAAATATTTTTGTATTTTTAAAAATTTTTAAATGTTAGTTCTGCATATTTTTTATAAATGTATATATAAATGTATAAATGTATTAAAAACAATTTGCTATATTTGCCCATACACATAAAAAATAACTTGCAGATATATATAATGATACATTTTCTTTTAAAAAAAATAAAAAAATTATATTTAAAATTGAAAATTTGAATTTGTGAACTTCGAATTGAATTTTAAGTCAAAAAATGACCTAAAATGAAAATGTTGTAAACATAAAAGTTGTAAAACTCATCAAGATTTACAACTTTTATTTTGGTAGAGCATGATTTTAAAAAAATTTAGGAAAAAATCATCACATTTGGAGTTAGTATGAGGGAGAAAGACTAGTTACAAGTTTTAGTCAGATATTAAAAAGAGAAATCACACTTGTTGGACATTGCCGCAACATCTTGCTGGACAAGATAGAGCAGAGGGAGGGAGATCAGAGGCAACAAGCACAGAGTTGGACATTGCCGCCTCTGCTCCACAACCCCAAGCCACAACCACGAACTCGGGTACCAAGCCGAAGAGGAAATGGGGGGATAGAAAAAATAACCAATATCCAGATAAGGCATGCTATATGATCACAGAGGTCGAGCCAGCAGGGGAGATCCATCAGCCGAAGCATCTCAGAGGACGATTCCGTAATACGATCGGGGCCCTAGTAAGAGATTAGTGGAACCTAGCTATCAGCAGCTAGAAAAAAGTACCAGAGGAGACAAAGAGAGATCTATGGGAGAAGTTCTTTATGGTCAATTTTTGGTTTCCGGAGGGAAGCCATCAACTGGTAAAACGTCAAGCTCTGAACATAATTGAAGAGTCATTCTGACGTTGGAGGTCAGACCTCAACAAGAACTATATATAAAAGGGGTTAACTCCCTTCAACGAGTTTGGCCACATAACTCCTAGTCAATGGGCAGACATTGTGGCTCAGAAAACTTTACCAGAAGCATTGGCCCTCAGTGCCTGTAACACCAAGCTGGCAAAGAGGAAGAAGCACCACCATCGTCTAGGTCCTGGTGGCTACTATGGCAAGGAAGAGCAGTTTAGAAAGATGGAGGAAGAGTCCATCGATCCAAGTCATTCTCCTTGAGTGGGTTGAAGTTACGCTCAAGGAACTGGATCCTTGGGAGGAGTACTAGTATAGAAGCATCTAGTGGGCTTAAGTTTAATAACCTGGAGACAGAACAAGCAGTATCAAAGATACTAAAATATGTTGAAGACAAGGAGAAGGGCTCATTCAAGCCTTCTAGAGAGAGGGATGAGCTAAGCCTTGCCTTGGGAAACCCCGAGCTCACAGGCTACACTAGGAGGCTAGGGAAATGAATGACCTAGAAACATGGATTCAAAGAGGACAAACACATGTACAAGAAACATGGCAAAGACCGAGAGGCTAATCTTGAGCTCACCGTGAAGGCTCTAGTTGCGAAGGCGCTGGAGGAGCAAGGACTATCTTCAGAGCCAAGGACAGAAACGGCGCCCCCAGGAGAACTGGCATTAGTTGGTAGCCCTCTAGATGTTCCTAGCAACCAAGGTTCCACTGCAACCACTACCCCAGTCAATCACATATGGGAACCAACTAGTTGCACCTTGGTGGTTCTCATCGGTAGGCAGAACACTATGATGGAGGTGACAAAGGGTGTGGCACATCCTCCTGGTGGCTTGCATCACAATAATAAGATCCCACCGGATTACACTAGAGTCGTGGTGCATTCTGTGAAGCCCAAGTTAATGTAGTGGACGATAGACCACCCAACTCCTGAGGGACTTAAGTTACTCAGAGGTCGAGTAATCAACCAATTCATCCTCTGGCACAAACGGGACATTGTATTGACTGCTTCTTCGCTGCCTGTTCAACATTTGGAGGGACTTTTTGAGGAGGGGGAGATACTTTCATCGTCTCATGACCGCCACTTACCTAAAAATGCCACATTCTTCCCCGCCTCCTAGTGAGCATGTGCATGAGATGCTACAACCTATGCCATAGTCTTCCCCACCTCCTAGCGAGCAAATGCCTGAGATGTCACAACCTTATCCGCCTTGTAAGGAGCAAGGGCCTCCTAGCGAGCATGTGCCTGAGATGTCACAACCTTCTCTATCTCATAAGGAGCAAGGGCCTCCTAGCGAGCACGTGCCTCCAGAAAAAGTTCATGCACAAGAGGGTGCACGCAAGGAGCTAGAAATTTGGCAATGGATTCCAATCACCATAAGGCCATGTTATACGTTGATAAAAGATGTCTCATCGACGTGCAAGTGGTTTGCCCATGACTAGTTCAAGCCTGAGAACCAAGTCAAAGAAGTCCCACCATCCGATAAGGCCCTCAGCCGCATTCGGAAATTGGTAAAGAGATATCCAAATGTTGATGCCACCAAATGGTTAAAGGATTGCCCGAAAACCTATGAAAGAGGCAAGCCCTTTCTACCAAACTGGGACATCCAACGCCTACCACTTGGAATGAAAAGGTTCCATGATTGGTACTTGCGTGCTCTCTAGATGAACAAAAAATCATACAAGCATGCTTCCCTGCCAACACATTTGGAGGCCCAGAAGGGGTAATTGCCTTTGACTTCAATGATGTCCAGACAATGTTTCACCTCAGAGAAATGGAAATGAATCTAGTTCTCACGTGGTGCCTGTAAGTCCATGCCCTCTTAATATAATATGATTCTAATCTTTAGATTTTGTTGTAACTAACCCACAGCGTGATTTGCAGAATGCAAGTGCACACTTCAAAGCAAATGCCAAGTGTGCGATCGGGGTACGTAGACCCTCAATGTATATCACAACCAAACTTCAATTACGCCAAACAATGGTCACTGGATTGCAATGAGTTAGCTGCTGGAAAGACCGTTGAGGAGAAAGAGGAAATCTGAAACAAGGAAATAAGGGCGGCGGCCCTTAAGATAGCGGCATACATAGACCTAGCTTTTAAATACCTTCAAAATAACCAAGTTATATGGCTGCCATACAACTTCGAGTAAGTCCAACTATATACTTAAAGCTTTAACAATACGCATTGTTATGTTCGATGCAAATGAGCTTATCGGTTTCTATGATTAAATTCATGCAGCCGCCATGGATTTGTATAGGCGTCGATGTCGGGATGGGCATGGCGTGGGTCTTTGATTCAATAGATAAGGACCCGGCGACAAACAAATACTTTATATCAATTCTCAAGATGTATACAAATCGACAATCCCTAGTGGGGACACATGGCAGCATCCCACGGTCCGGACCCTCACTGTTCATGGTATGGATCCAAGGTCCAAAGGTTCGGTCTGGACCACCCCGAGCAGCTTTGGAGCAACGACTCTTTTGAGCCCTTGGGCTATAATTTGAAGGCGCTACTACCGTCAGGATTTATCGGGGCGGTTGGTATGGATTTGTAGGAGAGGTTTCCCAAGCCACCCCTAAGCAACCGTGTCTACAAATCATTGATTTGTAGGGGCGGTTCCCAAGCTGCCCCTAAAATCGATTTGTAGGGGCGGCTGGTGTTACGAGTCGCCCCTACAAAAGGATTTGTAGGGGCGCCTGGTAACACCAGCCGCCTCTACAATTTAGATTTGTAGGGGCGGCTGTGACACCAACTGCCCCTATAGTTTCTATTTGTAGGGGCGGTTAGAACTGCCCCTACAGTCAATTTTCCCGCCAAAAAAATTTGAAATTTGAAAATTCAAATCTGATCGAAACATATATACATATATGATTCACATGGCCATTATATCAACAGGTAATTCACAAGAAGATATGTATACATATACATATATAATTGACAAGAACCCTAGTGTTGCTCTTCACGGCTCCCGCGGGGCGAGCAAGTCTACTAACAAGCTCATCATATAAATCAACATGATCAACCACATTAGCATTAGATACCTTAGTGTCACCTTGTGACATGAAGCAATGTGGTGATGTTGGAGAGCTTGTAGAAGCATCATTCTCATAGCCCGAGCATGAACCATCATCATCATCAACAAGTGTGCATGGAGTAGAAGCATCATTTGCATCACTTGTGGCATCATCAATAACCTTGTCAAGTGAACTTGTGGTAGATACATCATCATCATCATCACTTGACCATGAGGTGGAGCAATCTTCCATAATCACCAAGTTGTGGTCATGCTCATCATCCTCACATGCCTCCTCCTTGGGCTCATCATCATCATTGGAGACTGTCCCATATTTTCTATCGAGATAAATCCAAATCTCAAGGGCGGATTTCCTATCCATGTTCTCACCAAATATGTTATCTTTCATAGATTGATAGAAAATGTTAGTAACTTAGCAATCGAGATGTAGGCATTTCTTTTGCGCTTGAGTTGCATTCTTTCTATCAATCGCATAAGAAAAGCCCACATCTACGATCCACCACATTTGAGGGAGAATGAACTTAAAATTATTAATCATCCAAATTTTCTATCGTGCAAAGTGTGTGCCATCAAAAATGTGTGGACACTCAACATCTAGCCTATAAGTCGCTATCCTCTTGGGTCGGTGAAGGCTACAAATAAGAGACCTAGCTCTGATACCACATGTAGGGTTAAAATGGCGGACTAAAGGGAGGGTGAATAGTCCTTTCTAAAATTAAACGCGTCGGCTAACCGAAACAAATGCGGAATTAAAACTATCGATCTAGCCAAGACTACACCCCTCTATCTAAGTTCACAAGCACCTTAGAAAAGATCCTAATTAGGCAACAAAGATGCCGGGCTTGCTAGAGCTCTCCTAAACAATTTGAGCTTGCAAGGTCACACAAACCTATGCCGCTAGTAATTCAAACACGAGGGAGCTCCTACACAACTAGTATGCAAAAGCACAAAGCCGAAGCTCACTAGCAATGCTCAATAACAAGGCAACTAATGCCAAATTAGAGAGCGCAAAAATACATAGCTATGCAAACTAAGCAATGTGACTAACAAGATTACTCAAACCAAATTAGTCACGCAAGAGCTACTTCTATGCTACACAAGCAAGAAGGTAACTAGCAAACTACCCAAGTCAACTAATTACAAGAGCAACTACACAAGCACCATGTATATGAAAGTAATTACAAGCTTGTGTCAGGGAATTGCAAACCAACGGGATGAACAAGGTTGACACGGTGATTTTTATCCCGAGGTTCACTTGGTTGCCACCAAGCTAGTCTCCGTTGTGTCGATCGCACACATGGTGGTTCGGTGGCTAATAGGCATTCACAAGCCTAGCCCACACGTTGGGTGCCACAAGAACCTACCCACAAGTGAGGGTAGCTCAATGACACGCTCTCCAAGTGTTGCTCTTCGTGGCTCCCGCAGGGCGAGCACA
Source organism: Miscanthus floridulus (assembly GCF_019320115.1). Classification (NCBI taxonomy): domain Eukaryota; kingdom Viridiplantae; phylum Streptophyta; class Magnoliopsida; order Poales; family Poaceae; genus Miscanthus; species Miscanthus floridulus. The sequence continues at coordinate 64,889,727 of NC_089593.1, forward strand.
ATGCCCCTCACAAATCCTTCTCCGAAGCTCTGCACAATCTTCTTGTGGGCTTCACGACAGAGAACTCGCAACCAAGCCATCTAGGAGATGGCAACCTCCAAGAGTAACAAGCACCATCGGCTTGCAACATGAACACCTAGTGCCACTCGATACAATCTCTCAATGCAATGCACTAGAATCACTCACTCGTAATCGAATCGCACTCTTGCAAGCACAAGTGAGTTAAAGGGCTCCCAAGCACACTCAAGCATGGACACAAAGTCCCCCAAGGTGCTCAACCTCAGGCATGTCCGAGTGCCCTTCAAATTATAGCTCAAGGGCTCAAAAGAGCCGTTGCTCAAAAGCTGCTCAGGGAGGTTTGGACCGGACCTCTGGACCCTGGATGCTGCCATGTGTCCCCACTTTAAACGCCGTCCATTGGCGCTCCAACGGCTAACTTTTGTGCGCTCAAACAGCAACTGGACCGAGCAACCAGACCAACTCACACCTCGGTCCTGTTCAGTCGAGAGAGCTCCCGAAGCAACCGGACCGGGTCCTGTTTCTACAACCGGACCATCTCAAGGTCCTGTCCCTTCAAACACATGTAAAAGCGCTCAACCAGACCCAGAAAACATGGTCCGGACCCTAGAACCAGACCTGGTTCGGACCCTAGAACCGGACCCAGGGGATAGGGTCCTGAGCCAGAGTCCTGAGCTCCAAAATCCGATTTCAATGATCTTGGACATTTTAGAAAGCTTATGCAGAGGGCTACACACCCCACATGCATATATGATCCAAAGCATAATGGATCAAAACATAATTCCAATCCAAAAACCATCATAGTTTAACACAGACCAACAGGACCATCTCACCTCGGTCCTGTTGCCCTCGCCATTAGGGTCCTGTTGATCTTTTCACCTCCTAGACTTCTCCAACTTCTTCTCCTTTGCAAATGTGCCAACACCACCAAGTGTACACCATCATGTGCAAGTGTGTTAGCATTTTCACAAATATTTTCCTAAGGATTAGTCACTCAAATCACCACACCACTCGATCCTAGCAATGATGCAAAGTTAGATCACTCGAGTGGCACTAGATGACCAATATGCAAAGAAGTTTGCCCCTCTTAATAGTATGGCCATCTATCCTAAACCCGGTCATAAACTTCTGTATACACCTATGACCGGCGAAATGAAATGCTCTACAAGTATATCTTTGCCTTGCGCATTCCATTCCGACTCCTCCAATGTTGATGCAACATATGCACCAACCACATCACAAATGATATGATCCACTTCATATCATCATGTGACCTTGTTGGTTCATCGATCATGACCTTACTTTCTTTTTATCGTTGCCTTCATCCATTGGTGCTAAGTCTTGCTCAAGCTTCACCACCACGCGGTCCATCGCTCCAAAGCCTCCAACTTTCCCTTCACGCTTGCAATTGGTCCATCAAGCCAAGTCTTGTCTTGATCTTCTCCACCTTAGTCACATGACTTCATGTCATGTCTCATATGCAATGAGCTCCTTCATCACATGTGTGAGCCTTGCAACATATCAAGCCATTTCACCTTCATGGCATAGGTTGCTCACACATGATGTACTTATGGACTAATCACCTGTGTATCTCACTCAAAACATAATTAATCCACCTTGGTTATCACTCAATTACCAAAACCAAACTAGGGACCTTTCACCCGGTAGCTAGCCGTAGGCCCGTGCCTGGACCTTCCTTGCATGTGGGCCTTAGCGAAGATGTGGTGCACCTTGTCTGGCTGCTCGGCATCTGCTGCAGGCGTTGAGGAAGGCGAGCGCGAGCCAGGCCTGAATGGCCATCACCTCCGCAAGCTGGTTGGCCTAGCTAGCCACCATAGCCACACGACCGCGCCTCGTTACGAATGCGAGTGAGCCGACGAGCCTAGCTGGCTACCCAGCCGCTCCCAGCTGCGAGCGCAGGTGCAGGCGCGCAGACCCAACGGGCCACTAAAGCCGGACACCGTTGTTGCTGCCTTCCAGACCGCGGTCAAGCACGTGAGGGGCGCGAGCCCCGTCGCCATAGATAGGCGCGGGCGCGGCTCGGCGATGCATCGTGGAGGTCCACCGCGGCTCGCCCTCCTCCGCCGGCACATGCTCGAGAGGACGAGGCTCTCCACCGGTGGCCGCCAGATATGAGCCGCCATGAGCGCACGCGGCGAGGTCGCCTGGCCGCCTACCACAGGCCGGATCTGAGTTGGGGGTCGCCGGATTCGGGCCAAGAGGGCTTGGATCCAGCGTTTCCAGGTCATCTCCGGCCATCCTTGCTCACAGAAGTTCAGAGCTCGTACATGGGAGAGGAGGGGAGGAGAGGGAGGGAGAGGGGGAACTGCTGCGGGGGCCCTTTTTGAGCGCCGCAGCAGGCCGCCGCCACCACTGGCAGGAGAGCCCCTGAGTCGCCTCTGGGAGACGACGCAGGGGGTGGGGGTGGGGGGGGGGGGGGGGGGGGGGGGGGGGGGGAAGCAATATGTGAAGATTTGTTGACCACTACTCGTTTTCTCAACTTTTAAAAAACTTTAGACCACACATAGATAAGAGAATCCAAACAGGCCCTTAGTTTGTTAAGAACCAATCAAAACCAATAATAGCGTAACTGCTCAGTTGTTGAGAACCAATCAAAACCATGTAATCTTATCATACGGATCAGAGTACATTCTAATCAAAACCATGAGCATTTATGCGTGCAATGACGGAACAGAGTATATTCCATTATATATTGGAACATCAGATACCATGACTGTTATATAAATCATTGAGCAACAATGAGGTGTATGCTCCGTTGCAACATACGATCGTGTTTGCTACTAGTCTATCATAATTCATATGTGAAATCAAAACCCGGTTCCTCCGAGGAAGTTAAATATACTACTCAGGAGTACGTTTGTCATGTCCTTTTCTTCTTCTTTTTTTAAATCACATTTGTCATGTCCTTATGTGTCCAGGCGGGAGAAACGCGTCGGTCGAGGCTGCAAAGGCCGACGGCTAGAAGGCAAGCACCCAGGCCGTGTGGAACAAAATCCATCGACGGACCTTCACAAACGTCGGGTCCAGGTAATTGGGCCTCCGCCGCTCGGCCCGGAAAACGCTGACCATCACGCGATTCGGTCCAACATATGGCTTCTGCTCCGTGCAGTCTCGCTCGCTCAGCTCGCGCGGCGTAATTCGATCTGGTCTTCTGGACGATGAGCGCTAGCCTCACGCTGCCGTAGTCGCTCCCGGCCGGATGCAGACAGTAGTGCTCAGTGTCCGTGTCCTCTTCCTCTCCGTCGTCGTTACCTGCTGCACCGTTGTTCAGTGCATGCAGGTACACATCACCCCGGCCCATACAGTCTCCATCATATCATCGGCGTGCTGCCGACAGCCGACGACGACGCCGGATATATGCCCAGGCACAGCACTGTACTTCCCGAATCGAGTGAGCAACTGAGCATTCGATCGGCACCACTAGAACGTAACCATCGGGAACAGCTACTAATAGCGACGGCCACTGATAGATCGACCAGACGACTACCTCGTACACAGTGCTATATATTGTTTACATACTAATCTTGCATATATCATCGCGTCAGATCAGCTAGATATGCCGTGGACATGTTTATCCAATTCATTCGTTCTACCTGTAAACACAGGACAAATCTTCATTTCTTCAGCACATGGTATGACCAGCACTTTTGGCTTGATCTCAAGTTTCCAGAATAAGTACTCGGCGAGGTCAATCTTTTGCAAACTCTGGATTCAAAGCTGAAACAAGCACAGCTCGTCAGCTAGCTAGTTAGCTGCACGTACTGATCTTAATTACTGATACCCAACATTCAACAGCAACCACACAATAGGTTAAAATTAAAAACCAGGCTCAGCTCAATGTGCTTTGTTAAACCTACGGATCGGAGCGAGAGGTATTCAGTATTCACCAAGTCATCATATACTAGCTAGTACTAGTCGTCGCTAGCAAATATCGTCGCCGCGCTGTTGCCATCGCCATCACCATCACCCAAGAAGCAAAGACTAATGAAAGTAAATTCATCGACAGTGGACCCTAGATCGATGTAATCCTATGTCTCCCGTTCACGGCGATCGGTCAGGCGGGCCAGGACAAACTAACCCTGATATAGCTGCATCGCCTTGCATGCAAGTTGATGGCAGACCCATAGTTATCTGATGAATATATATGATGATATTCCAGCAGATGGATATCGAATATTGTCGTCCGTTCGTTTTCTTCTTCTTCTTGAGCTCAAACTGCATGTCCACCACCACCTTCGATTAGGACCACTTGCCCTAATATATATACTTCTTAGAGCAAGTATAATAGCAGGCTGTAAGTCGACTAAATGCTGAGGTGGAGGAGAGAGGAGAGGAGAGAAAGGAGAAGCGGGCTGTAAGCTTACAGCCGGCTCGGGCACAAGAACCAAGAAAGTCTGTGAAAGAGACAAGTGGACCATGTATTAACTATAAAAAGTTAACTACTATATAAGCGGGCTGAGAGAAGGCTACAAGAAACCTTACAGCCAGTGAGTCGGCTATATTATTAGCCTTGCTCTTAGGAAACAACAGGTGACCTGCACCCATAGCAAAACTCTCTGTGACAGCAACCTCAAATCTTTTTACTGGTGACAAGAAAATCCCAACACTTCCTCACAGCCGGCCAATGGTTTTCCTAGGGAAACTAAATCTGTCCTAGTGGCATCTGTGGGCCCACCCTGAATGTCACTCCGGGCCCACATCCCCTGAAACTTGTGGCCAGCGATGGCTCGTGGACCAGCAATCAGGCGGCATGGAAGTTGACATCATATTCAAGGTTTGTTGTCAGTTGTCTCAGGGTTGCTGAGAATGCGAGTGTTGCCAGGTGTTTGGTTCCACGGACTAAATTTTAGTCCATGTCATATCGAATATTCGAATGTTATTTAGAAGAATTAAATATGAGTTAATTATAAAACTAATTACATAGATGGAGACTAATTTACGAGACGAATTTATTAAGCCTAATTAATTCATCATTAGCACAAATTTACTGTAGCACCACATTGTCAAATCATGGGCTAATTAGGCTTAAAAAAATCGTCTCGCAAATTAGTCACAATCTGTGTAATTAGTTATTTTTTTCGTCTATATTTAATACTCCATGCATGTGTCCAAACATCCGATGGGACAGGGACTAAAATTTTCCTGTAGGAACCAAACACCCCCTCAGGAGGCAAACATGTGGTTTGAAGGATTCCACTAACTATTTATTTGCTATACTTTAAGAAACGGTGTTTTTTTTTTTAATTTTTGAATGGAGGTAGGGCAAGGAGTGTGCACGGATTTTTTTTTTGTGATATCACAATCCATGATTGAAAAGAAGAATGAGGCGGCGTTATATATGAATTCGACATATTTGTTGGTGATTCTGGCCTCGCTTAAAAGCTAAGTCAATTTCAAGAAATTGACAACAGATTCGTGATATTTTCAGGGGCCCTCTGCTTTGTCTCCCACTTGCTTTAAAATAGTAGGGGAATCTCAAGAGTGTAAATTTCTCAAAACAGGGTGGTGAGAGAAAGTAGGAAACACCCCAAAATACAAAATATGGCTACTTTTAGAAAATTATGCAAAATAAGGAGATCTTTCTTTTACAACTATCCATTATGCAATAATCTTAATTTTCTACTTCGCCTAGTGGCACGTCTAGGGCAGCCAGCTTTTGGAGTGTTTTCTCGGCTTGCATGTGAGAAGTTTCTTCTTAATACAATACCGCAGAAGAGTCTATCCCCCATAGGTTGAGTTTTTTAAAATATAATTTCATACTTCTTGTTCTCCTATTTGTTAATTTTTTTCCTCGCAAAATATAGATGCTAGTACGAGAATAGAATGTAAGAGTCTCAACTGCCGTGATATAGAGTCTCAACTGCCATGCAGCAATGCAAACTAATTACAGTAAGGGACGAGAATTGGACTAAAAAAAGAAGAAAGATTTGGTTTTGATTTCCCTTGCTAACCAAGAAAAGAAACAACCAATCCAAAGCCAGATTGGATGGATATACGGTTCTATTGTGGGAGGACGGGCAGTGAGAGATGACGATTCGAGCACTAAGAGGTTAGTTCGGCGTGGAGACGAGGGTTCATGAGGGTAAATATGACATTTCACCTTTGAAATTTAGAAAAAAGAAAATTAAAAAGAAATAAAACAACATGATTCAATGGTATTAATTAAATGTTTGTTTGGTACAGCTCCACTTCCTAATTCTTAGCTTCACTTTCTTGATTATCTCCTAGTGATTCTAGTTGATTCTTGTGAGGGGGTAGCGTGTTCACCAAGTGAGAATTGATTCTGAAATGATTCTGATGCAGATTGAATAAGAAGCCGTGAGGAACATACTTTTTTAGTTCACCGCTCCTTACGTAAATGGAGAAGTGATTATTGTGTGCCCCCACCAGAATCCGTGCGAAATTTTTGCTGTTTGATTGAAAATTAGTGATTCTTACGGAGAAACTGCACCAAAGAGCACTGCCGAGCTGGTTAGTTTTATGGTATACTTCTATTTCTAAATCCAGAACCTTTATTTTGTCGTCATGGGACTAAATCCTTAAATATTTTTCCTCATGTTCTAGAGAAGTTCCATAATTAACTTGTACCAGTTTCACTCTTTTTGGTGTCAAGTGCAAGGTCATCGACAATCACATAGGCTTGTCTGGTTAGTCTCTAATCTGAGAGATTGGAGAGGATTTTGATCGAAATCCTCTTCAATCCCATTCAATCCTTTTAGATTGAAGACTAACTGAATAAACTCGCAGTGAAGCGGCTACCAAGTGCAGAGGCAAAATGGTGCATTTGTCCAGAACAAGCTAGTAGTGATGCACATGCACTTGCCTCAGGTTCACCGCACTCCCACTCCGGCGGCTGTTGTCCCGGTTATCTTGCTGAGCATGATAGTTTTCTACTGCCATGAAGCAAGCAAATAGTAGATAACAAAGAAAAGAAGCAAACAATCCAAGGCCATAGCTGATGCCTGATGGATCTACATTTCTAGCTAGCGTGGGAGGAGGGGTTGTGAGGCGGATTCGAGCACTAAGAGAAGTTTAGTTCGGTGTGAAGACGAAGCAGGTTCCCCAAGGGTAAAGATGGTATTCCACCTTCTACAATTAGAAAAGGAAAATTTAAAAAAAAAAACAAACACGATTCAATCGTATTAATTGTATTTTCCTGAATGCCTTTCCATGCATTAAAAAAAAGTGTACTTACCGAGTGAGTTTTATGGTATACTTCTATTTCTAAATCCAGGACTTCTATTTTGGCGTTACGGGATGAAATCACCAAGGCTCAATTTGGATGGACTAGAATTACCCGTTAGTCCAGACTAGGACTAAGACTAGAACTAGTTGTTTGTTGGGTAATAGTTAGTCCCTCCTTTCTGAAACGTAAAGGATCCAGAGTTCAAAATGTGTACTAAATCATAAGGGATTTTAGGTGAACAAACACTCCAAAAGGCAACATTCACATATATACCTATCATTAATGTATATCACCAACCCAAATATATGGCAATCAAGGAGGGTTATGTGTCATTTGTCTTACCACATAATATAATATATCCTAAAATTATTTGGATACCTTATATTTCAGGACGGAGGGATTAGCTAGCTAAAAATTATTCTACGATGTTTGGATCTTATGACTAATTGATAGTACTATTTCCATGCAAATACCATTATGCCCCTTGCCTCCTGCTATGCCATTGTTAGGTAGGGGTATTTTCAACTTTCATGAAATTGGTTGCCTCTATATTAGTCCCAATTAGGTGAGTTTTGCCAACTAGTAGTAGACTATAGCAACTAGTTGGGGCTTATCTAAAGACTAGCCCATCCATTAACCCACCTATTTGGATCTTTATAGAGTAATAATTAGTCAACTAGCTGTTAGTCACAAATCCAAATAGGGTCTAAATATTTTCCCATGTTAGTTGAGAAGTTCCATAGTTAACTTGCACCTGGTTTCACTCTTTCCGGTGTCAAATGTAAGGTCATTGACAATTCAGGAGACAATTTCTTGCATTAATATATCGAGAGATATTTCCCAAAATATAATGCTATAAACCTTGTTCATTTGTGTATCTCACGCCTTACATTAAAAGGCCATTTACAGGCATGTTAGGTGATCAAACTGTGAGTCACCACTACGGACGCAGAGATGCCTCCACTGAGAACGCAACAAACTTTACCATAGTTTTTCCCAAACATTGATACGAGCAAATCAATTCCCGAATACTTTATTTGCCACATGCCAATCAAGCTGGCGAATATACACATAAATTACTAATGTTGAACGAGGCACTAAGCATCAATTGGTAAAAAAAAACTCTACAAGCATTGGTAGATGCCATCCCCTGAAAATATCTCATCTACTTTGTCACCAATCAACTTTCTCTCTCTCCCATACTATAGTTGACAGCAACAAGACGTGTCCAATTGTGACCAATGCTTTCCAACATGGGTCCTAATGTCTGGAGCAAATGGCACGTTCATGCATGCAAAGGAGTTGGATCCAAATGTATAATTTGAATTCGATCTACTTGCATGCTAGCTAGAGACAAGATCAGTATGAAACGCACAATTGTTTTCTATCAGCTGTTGATATTGTTTAAGGGCATGTGGCAATTGTAAAATAATAACAGTAGTAATATAATCTCCGCTTGTACTCTGCTCTTATCCTTAAGAAGATCTGGAGCATGCATGCCAACGTGCCTAGCTAGCTAAGAGTGTAATGGTGTAGTGATTAAGGACAAAGCATCCGCCATTAGTTGGGGATATGAGAGTGCTAGTGGCGACCTTATCAAGCTAGTTCCTCATTAAAATTTATGCCATATACTACATTATTTCAATCTAGAGCGGTACATATCTCAGCTCATAAAATGTGTGCATGTGTAAAGTTTAAAGAGAGGAGATATAGTGCTCTAATTTAGTCCTAGTTAAATTATACAAACTTTTTGTTCCGTTAGTTTAATGAAAGGTATGGTGCAGAGAGTGCATTCATGCTAATCTCTAGAGCTTTCTTGTTATTTAATGGATGTATACGATGCCTTTTCTACACACACACGCTTTTGCCTACAGTATTGTTCACACAATCATCCTTGATGGAAAAGAAAGTAATGATGGGTGTGCCCCCAAAGCTAGCCAAAATGTATGCTGCCAATGAGAAGACGGCAAATAATTTGTAGCTTATATTTAGAAAAAAAAATTGTAGCTCATAATAATGATTGCTCAAACGCTGAATAATACTAGGTTGATAAACTGGAGCTATATGATATTGACCTTACGACATGACGGACTTGACATGGCACAAAAAATCCAACTTCATGTGTTTATATATATGGCACAAAAAATCCAACTTTATGTGTTCATGAAAACCTATGAGATTAATTTTAAAAATCATTGGGAATTCTCATTGAGTGCATATTATCCAGGCGAGAATGTGTCGTCAGTATGAACAAGTTTTTCTAGGCTTAGTATGATTAGGTTTGTGAACCTATTAAGGCATAAAAGAAGACAAGTTTGAGTCAACAAGATATCAACTTTCAAGCTTTATTTTTTACCAAATTAATTCTAACCATGGATCTAAGCATTCTTACCAACTTCGATATCTTCTTACCTTTATTAAATTCTCTTGCTCATGTGTATGGCCTTCTGGACTAGTGCAAGCCAAGGTACTATCATTTGGTTGTACTTATAAATTATAACCAAGTTGATTGGACTGGTCACCACCTCAGATTGTCATCAAGTAGTGTTCAAAAAGCACTAATCAAAGGTAAATGAACAAGCACGACAACGTCATGCCTTACCCATCAAGATTTTTTTTATTTTTAACACTTTTTGTAAACTAATTTTAAATCTAACACTGTTCTTTTTTTTTTCAAAACTAACACTTTTGGCCGCGCCTATTGCCATGGCGCGGCAAAAAACCTGTGCCGCGCCAAGCATGGTGGTGCGGCGAGAGGGGTGACGTGGCGACGATCGGGGCACTAACCGGTGACGTGGCAGGGTCTGCCGCGCCACCGGTCTTGGCGCGGCACTGACGCGCCATAGCCCACGGTGCGGCACTGACGCGCCATAGCCCACGGCGCGGCAGGACCTGGACGCAGACAGAAGACCCGCCTCAATTGTAATGCACGGCGCGTCGCAGCTGAACGACACCTGCAGCTCCGACCCCAACGCCTTCGCCTTCCTCGACACCTCGCTGGTGGGCTTCCACAACGCCTTCTACCATGTGCTCTACTCCGACATGAGGTCACGCAGCACGGTCGACTACTATGCGTCCAACCAGGGTGCCTTCTTTGGCGATTTTGTGGCGGTGATGACCAAGCTCGGGAGGATCGGGGTCAACACGCCGGCCACCGGTGGCGAGATACGCTGGGACTGGCGGGTCCCAAACTAGTCGCTAGTTAATCTCGCCGGCAGTGCTGCCGCAACACATTGAAACGAATATGAAGCAAATAAATGGAGTCCGTGCGCAAGTTGACAAGTTTTGGACATAAGTTCGACATTTGTTCAACATAACCAACTAAGTTTCGGACGACATAAGTTTTGGACATAACATTTGTTCGACATAAGTTTCGGACGATAATATTTGTTCGACATAACCAACTAAGTCCCAGGAGTGTAAGGATCCCTCGGACGCCTCTGTCTCTTCGGATTTGTAGGCAACACATTGGGAGTGTAGCCAACGTCGGTGTGGTCGCGTTGCCGGTGCGTACGGCTCGTACCCTGCAAGTATATGATATGCACGATTACTTATAATCTTTATGATCGTTAGTTCATGGAGCCTACATATTTAAAGAAACTACCTTTGTTACTACCTGTGAGGCTCCTTGGGTACCAAGTGGGGCACCACCTAGCTGAGACATGCCGATCTCGTCTTGAGGCCAATCGTCCCACTGGTGGTGCTGTCTGCGGAAGCCTAAGGGATCGTCGTCCTCGTCGTCGGTTACAGGGTCCTTCCCAGCGCTATGATGTGGTGGTGTACGCACTGTGGAAGTGGCACCTATCACCGGCTAAGAAGAGCCGGCTGGTGTCCTCAAAGAGCCAGAAGACGTGCCACCCGACCGCATCGGGACTGCCGGTTCCACCCAAGGAGTGTCCATGCAGCTCAGCTTCTGTGCTAGCTTCCTGCAGCTCCGCTTCACCTTCTGCATAAATAGATGTTAAAGTTATTACATTTTCCAAACGCATATACACTAAAGAAACATTTTCAGAACAGAAAAGTTTATGTTTACCTCCACAAAAGCCTCGAGAACGCCTGGCCCCAACCCTCTAGACTAGTAAAGCCGAAACGCTGCTTCGTTGGACAGCCTTGACAATTGTGTCGCCTGGGTACAGAAACACGTTTTGACAGTTTTAGTACACATACTTAATACCAAATGGATAACAAATTGTACCATTCGAGTTTCTTACCACGTATCTTTGAAGCGGGGCTCTCTATAGTAGTGTGTTGTCCCTAGTGGCAACATCGTACACATCTTCGATCACATCTTCCTCGTAGTCCTCGTCAATCGCCTCCTTAGTGTACGAGGGCTTGATATGTGTCCTCGTAGACCTATGAAGCCACCGCAGGTACTCGTCGAAGGTGTGCTGGTCATGTGGGGGACCCACATCGACTGGATGTCGGTCCCTATTCTGCCACAACTGGATGTGCGCGTTGTGTGTCACACGCCAATCCTTGGTCTTGTACCTCTTCCTACAATCATACCTGCAACAAAACGATTGTTAGTTGTACCATACACACCTCTGAATTGTAGCTTTATTATTAATCGATAAAACATCCGTGCAATTCTTGGTTGGTGGAGTAAAGCAGTGGTGGGTAGCCTGTCATTCTTCCAAAGTGCCTACAAACCCTGATGGACAAGTGAATCTCGACCACATGAAAGAAAATAAGAGGGATGTTGTAGCGATACTCGTCTGACTCATCCCTAGTGATAGGACTCAGATAATACTCGAGCTCCAGAGCATCCCAAGGACACCAATGCACCTGAACATTTCGTAATTGAGTTAGGTTGTGATATAGTGTACATCTAACAAGACACATGTATGATAGTAAAGAGAACGTAACCTGGTGCTGTGTCAGGATGTCGAGACCGTCCGTGTACTCCCTATACTTACGCCTCGCATTCCCTCTAACTAACTCTGCTTGCGTCTAGATATACAAAGCTATAGGGAGTGTATCCTGCCCGTTCCAATGCTGCATTGAACACGATAATGAATTAGCCATTAATAATTTAATCATATGTAACTGCCTCGAAGAATATAGTGAACCGAAGTACTTACCGGTAAACTAGTAGCAAGGGGCCTCCCAACGGGCCATCGTTCCCAACACCAAACCTGGAGTAGGTAGGAGCAACCCCAAGGTTCGCATACCCTGAGGTGCGACGGTAGGCAACACATAGCTATCGATACGTCCATGCCAGGACTACGCTGCCCCAGCTGTACGCCGCTATGTTATCCCACGGCTGGCATAGTATGTCAAGGAAGATCCAGCTGATGGTGTTGTCTAAGGCGTCTGGGAACAGGAAAGCACCAAGGAAGTGCTAGAGCCACACTCTAGTGAACCTGTCGATCTGAGCCTCATCAGCCTATGGGTCCAAGTAATCAAAGCGCTCTGTGATCCACGACGATGAAACACCGAAACTTTTCCTGAAATTCACCAAAGAAAATAAGACCCGATGGCTGCAGGAAAGCAATGCAAGTATTAAATAGGCTTGAATTGCTCACTTATTTTTCTTTGAAACATCATCGTCCAGTGGAAGAAAGCCAGTGAACTGAGCCACCACCTCCCTATAGTGATAATTGTCAACTATACCTGTCACTGGAAGTCCTCCCAACCGAAGGCCAAAGATAGCCTTCTTGTCCTGTATGGTCAAGGTCATCTCGCCGTAAGGTAGGTGGAACGTGTGGGTCTCAGGCCTCCACCTATTATAAGCATAGAACGACTGTTAGTTGCCTCAAATTTATTATAAGAATGTTTATGTACAATGAATGCACTCGCAACTATCTACAGCTATAATAAGTAGTGTTGAGTCAAGGGGTGAAAGACCATAGTTGACAACACGGACAAGCTCGAGGAAGCCGGCTTGCCGTATGTATGGCGCGTAACGCTCGTCCCACTGGTGCACCCTGGTGTGCGTGTAGGGCCTCAAAGGAAGCAAGGGCACCTCTGTGTCGGTGTCACTCAAGATGTGTGCTCGGTGTGGCTCGTCGTACCCCACCTCAAGAAGGGGGTACAACGCGTGCTGCGTGGGAGGGGCCATCCTGTTACAAATTGATAAATAAAGGGTTAGAGTATTCAAATTAACAATATTCAAATTAACATTATGTAGCATTGTAAAATTTGAACTACTCGTTATGCAATAGGAACATAATATGAAAGCACATGTATATATTCAAAGTAACATTAACAGACATATTAAACAACTTTACTAGGAAAATAAGCAACTTCTATGTATGGACTTGCTGTCCACCAGTGTTTCTTATTAAATTATTACAATAGCTTGCATGCATCTGCTAGAGCAGCTCATTATAATTTTAACCTAGGGATGAGTAGCACAGTATAAGATGAATTGATTGAGAACTATCATATGTGTCATACTTAGTCCTATACTCTATACTAATATGTCTAAAAATACAAGATGTCTACTTTTTTCGCACAATGCTATGATGGACTCATAGGAGTACGATATCAACGATGTTGTGCATGATTTTGGAGGTTCTAGTGCTTTCAATATATGCTTGAGTAAAATGATCATTTGGATTAATATTTCTATATAAGCAAACAAGCCTATAACAATTTAAATCGTAAAAACTCAACCAACCAAATTTGTCGCTATATATAAGTATGTCTAGTGCATAAAAAACACGTAAATAGATTTATATTTCACGTGTCTTTTAATTAGACATTTGTTTTTGCTATAATTAATAATACATTGTAAGAAAATTAACAATTAAAGTATATAAATAATAATACAATATAAGATAAATTAACGGCTAAAGTATATTTTAAAAGAATCTCTCAATCTAATGGCTAACGATTAATATAAAGGGGCAGTGAAGGTATGAGGGTTTTCATTATAAAGAAATAGGCACCAAATTTCACCTCAGCGAGGGTTGAACTGCAGTGAGGGCGTCCATGTCGCGCTGGCGTGCGTGGCGCGACAGGCGTGGCGGTCGATGTGCAGGCGTGGCGGCGGCAGGCGCTGCGGGCAGCGCCAGGCGTGGCGGTGGCAGTGCTGCGGGCAGGAGGGCAGGTAGGAGGGAGGGCAGGCGGCTCGCGGGCAGGTGGGAGGGAGGGTGGCTTGCGGGCATTGTTTATCTGGTCCTGCCGCATCAAGATCGGTGGCGCGGCAGACCCTGCCACATCACCGGTCAGCGCCCCGGTCGTCGCTATATCACCCCTCTCGCCGTGCCACCATGCATGGCGCGGCATAGGCTTTTCGCCGCGCCATGGTAATAGGCGCGGCCAAAAGTGTTAGTTTTGAAGAAAAAAATAAACAATGTTAGATTTAAAATTAGTTTACAAAAAGTGTTAAAAAAATACGACAATACCTCAACTCTTTTTTCATATATAGCCGTATATGTTCCGCAACCTTAGATCAAATGTTGTGTGTGTGTGTAAGAGCAGTGTGAATCTGTCATCATATAGGCAATAGGTTTGTGGTACCATCAAAGAAGGCAATAATCACCTATACTATTTTTTCACAATTTCAAATATTTAATTTTTATTGCAAATATACCTTACCCATATGAATGCCTTTGAGAGACTACTAGGTCAACAAGTCTTGAATTGACAAAGTCAATATGGACATCTCATTGTCGATAAGGATGTTATCTACCACTGAAACAATTATTCATTCAAAATACGAGCATACATGCCGAATAAGAGATTCAAACCCATCCACAAAAAGGAGCCTAACCTCACATAGTCACATATGTAGTTTGGTTCCATATTTTCTTAACCATACATGGTTTTGATGCATTGAACTCTAGTGGCTCCATGGTAAAAAAATAATTAAGATAGTCAAGTTGATCTGTTAGCTCTTGAATTCAAATCTAGGCTGTACTACCTAAGTATTTTATTTTGAAGCGGGCATTTTTTAAAAATTGATATACTCTATTACGAAATGATACGTTTTTAAATAAGGGTTTTTAGTTGTAACACCACAAAATTTCTAAATAGACAGAAGATGATGTATAATCCGATGGTTTGTGTCACTACTACAGAATCCATCATCACTGCCATCACTTCTACCGCCGGTTTGCTCCAAGCCATTGGTGATGCTCATCACCGCTGGTTCGTGTTATGAACTGTTGGTGAAAAATGGGGGTGATTATCACTGTCAGTCTGGAACACAAACTATTGATAATAGTCCATTATCACCGCCGCTTTGTGTTACCAACCGGCGGTGATGTTTGCCCCATTTTCACTGCTGGTTCGTAACACAACCAGCGGTGGAAATCACTTTCACCAACGATTGACTTACGTGCCGGCGGTGATAACCATGTTGCAATAGTATAAAACTAAGAACCTCTACAAATTAAGTCATATGAAGATGACCTTTATATCAGAGTTTTAAGTCTCCATGAGATGTATAACTTTGTAGTTGATGACTTCTTTATTTGAAATCATTTATAGTCCCAAAATTATGTTTGAAGTTGTCATATACTTAAATTCATTTTTTTTTTGAAAATTGTCCAAATGACCTTAGATGGAAAAACAACCAAAACCAAAATTGTAGATCTGGATGAGAACTTGTCACACCCAGTTTTAAGAACAAAACCAGGCTCACCATATGTGTGCCCAGGGAGTCTACACATACAACATTAGAGTGAATAGTATCAGAAACAATGTTATTAAACAGCATATACATAGCTATATTAACACTTACATCATAGTATCACGGAACGGTGATGAATTTTAGGCTCCATTTTTCACAGGGATGGCTGACTGGGGGTAACATATGCCTAGCACTTCTGTCAATCTTCTGGAAACCACCATGTCTTCATCATTCTTCTGAGTAACTTTTGCTAGATACTGGGGTGTGGGGGAATAGCATGGGTGAGCACATGTCGTTCTCAGCAAATGTAGCATGGACGAATGAAGGTTCAAAAGGCTAAACATGGTTGAACTGTAGTAGGCATTTTTAGTAGACCAAGTTTTAACATTAAAGCCTGAGTTGCTAAGTTATGCTTAAGCTCCAATTCCCGTATGACCCTAAGTAATGGCAATAATACAATAATGATTAAACATGAGCATCAACACCATAGAATAACTATAAGAACCAATAATTCTACGAGTTTTCCAAGCCGCTCGTACCCATGAGCACGACTGTTATAACAATTTTACACTCTATAGAGGTTGTACACTTTCACCATGAGCCATGATTTACCCTTTCACCCGTGGCAACTAATCTCTTGACCCACTACCTAGGAAGGTCGGTAGGATTCACTATGAAGCATTTCAAAGGTTTGTCTAACAAGTTAGTCGTAGCCGCTATGTTTTGATGGCAAGGGGATATAGAGCCCCCCTTTCGAAAGGCATACTCACACATAAGTACTCTTAGGAACAGAGGCCGTACTATACCCAGCTCGGCAAACCCCCTTTTGCGCCTTTCGGTAACCACTAACAAGCTAGAAAAGGTCCTCATACTTGACTAAAGCCAGAGTCATATAGCACTCATGGTTGTACTGTAAGTCCCGAATTTTGCTGATAGATAGGTCCTTAGAATGCCATGTTGCTAAAAAGCACATTTTAAGTATCATTGCATTCGCCATTAGTTAATATTAAAGAGCTTCTTCATTAAAGTAGAGCAACTAGCAAAACTACCCATATGCATGAAACATAGGTATTAAGGATCAGGATAACAACATCTAAGCAAGTCCTTAGTGGTAGATCAAATTGGACACATGCAAGTATGAATTTAGTGACATATGGTTATTAGGTATCAAGGAAAGCCACATTTACACTTGCCTTTTACACTTGCTCAAACTTCCTCATACTTTTTACACTTCCTCAAACTTTCTAATACTTTGCTTCTGGTCATCACCTTTTGATCTCCATCGCTCACAAACGGTTCTCTTCTACTCGTAGCAAACACCAAGCACAAAGAACATACAAACAGATAAAACAAAGACAACTAAGCACTGAAAGGATCAAGATGCCTAAGAGGGGGGGTAAATTGGGCTAATTCTAAATTTTCTTGCAATAATCAAATCCTACGGATAGCCCAATTAACCCCTTGTGCCTAGAAAAGTGTTTCTATCAAATTAACGCACAAAAGACTTGCAACCTAGTTCCAAACTTACTCTAGCATGGCAATTCTATGAATGTAAAGACAAGTATTGAATTGCTCAAAGTAAATACTTAAAGTAAATGCTCAAAGTAAATGGAGAGAGGAACGCGGTGATGTTTTGCCGAGGTATCGGAGAGTCGCCACTCCCCACTAGTCCTCGTTGGAGCACTCGCACGAGGGTGTAGCTCCCCCTTGATCCATGCAAGGATCAAGTGCTCTCTATGGGTTGATTCTTCGACACTCCATCACGGCGAATCACCCAAAGCCGCTCACAACTTGAGTTGGGTCACCCACAAGCTCCGCCGGGTGAACACCAACCTCCCAATCACCACCAAGCCGTCTAGGTGATGGCGATCACCAAGAGTAACAAGCACGAACTCTCACTTGACCACGCGAAGCCTAATGAGAAGATGGATGCACACTTGTCTACTCTTGATTCACTAATGAGGTTTCACTCTTGAATTCTCAAATCACAAACACCTCACTAGGACCTTGCTCTTCTTGGCACTCACAAACGTGTTTCTCAGCTATTGAAATGAGCAAAAGTAACTCCACACACGAGTGGAGCTTCTATTTATAAGACAGTCTGAAAAACAAACCGTTATGAGCTTCTGCGGGGTGACCGGACGCTCCGGTCAGTTCAACCCGCGTAATAGTTTTTAAGTGATGACCGGACGCTGTCAGGGTTCGGTTAGTAATGACCAAATGCGTCCAGTCGCTCTTGGATGCTTACTCTACTCGACCGGACGCTGGATACTCAGGGTTCGGTTAGTATTGACCGGACGCGTCCGGTCACACTTTCTCAAGTCTGGACCCTTACTGGAGTCGACCGGACGCTGGCCCTCAGCGTCCGGTCACATTGACCTTCCAGCGTCCGGTCACACCAGACTTGTTCTCCTCGGTCAAATGAACTGACCAGACCCTACGGCCAGCGTCCAGTCGCACCGAAGCCAGCGTCCGGTCAGTATTTGACCCTCTATTTACTTCCAACTCTTGATCATTTGTGAATGAAGTTTGCTCCATGGGATCAAAGGGCTTCATAGGAGCTACCTAGAGCTAGTTTTAACAAGTGTGCACCACACCTAACTCACTAGACTCAACTAGGCCAAGCTACCCATCCATACCCCCCTTAATAGTATGGCCAAAGGAAAAACAAAGTCCTAAACTACTCTAAGTGTCTCTCCAACTCCAATCGACACTTAGAACTAGTCATCCTTAACCTTATCGTCCATCCTTTGAAAACTGAAACGATTTCCATTGAGGGGGCATGACAACTTTGATTGCCCAATCGATCTTCATTAACATGACCTAACTTAATTGCCTCTGCAAAACACACGTTAGTCATAGTAATCTTGTATTATCATTAATCACCGAAACCCAACTAGGGGCCTAGATGCTTTCAATCTCCCCCTTTTTGGTGATTGATAACAATACCACCTCGAGTATGTGAAAGAGTGAGGTTTTTGACGGGCTTGGTTCATATAAGCTTTTGTCGATAAGAACAAAAGTGTTAGTCAAGCTTATATGACATAAGCCAACACAATGTACTCAAAGGATGTGAATTAAGCATGAGTACGATTAACAAAGCTCATTTGCATCGGAGTATAAATGCGGAAGCAAAGGCAAATGAGCAATAACACAAGTGATATGACATATAAATAATGTAAAGTAGAGAGCACACATGTCATATATCACAATCACGAAAATATCACTATCACATAGATATAATAATATGCATGAAAGTTAAACACACGAATGCATAAAAGTAATAGTGTATCACACAAAAGAAACTCCAAATGTATATAATAAGCTAATACTAGATAACTAGCTCCCCCTAAATGTCGCTCCCCCTGAGTCTACATACTCGAACCCTCTCCCCCTTTGGCGTCAAACACCAAAACCTAGGGGTCGATCGGCGGGGCTATAGTGGACGAGCCGGGCGCTGAGGTGCGAGGAGCAAGCTGGAACTGGGTGCCATCATCATCTGACCCTGAGCTCTGAACTGACTAACCCTCTGTGGCAGGAAGTGTCACTGAAGCGGTCTGGGTCTGAGCTGGGACAGGTGTTGCCTGTGAAGCTACTGGTACATCTATAGGATCTGATGATGCAACTAAGCTAGGAAGCCTCTGAGTAGTCACTGCTACTGGGGCTACTATAGAAGGACCGGCTGCATGCATATGAGGTGGTGTGGGCATGCCAGTCAGCTCACTGAAAGATGCTCCAAGACTCCTAGAGACTGACGTGTTAGGCATAAATAGTGATGGTGACTGCTCCGGTGTGAAGCCCGTCTGAAGTGGAGTGAACTATGGGGCTACCACGGGTGAGGCTAACCACTGGGACACCTATACAAGAGGTGAAGCAAACTGAGCTGGAGGCTATCCCTGACTCTGGAGCCCATTGGGCTGTACTGCTAGAGTCGTCGAAGTGGTAGCAGGCTGAGCAAGCTAGGGCGAAGGCTGTGGCTGTGGGGCCCCAAGAGCTATCACTACATGCTGCATGAAACCCATAAGCTACTGCTGCAAGAGTATCTGCTACTGATGCATCTGCTGCTGCTGCTGCTGCATGACCTGCTGCTGCCTCTGGAACTCGTCCTGTCGAGCCTGAAACTGGGCAAAAGTAGCAGCGGTCTCCTGTGCCTGTCTATCCTGTGTCTGCTGCATCCGCTCAAGAATAGCAATGAGAGTAGGGTCTGTCTGTGGAGTAGGTGGAGTAGAACTGGAGCTACCAGCCTCTGCATTGTGTCTGCGTGGAGGCATCTGAGGAATAGGCTAGTAGTCATCGTCAGAGCTATCACTATACTCGCTCACCTCCTACTGTGCCTCTAGCTCCTCCTCCTCAGTGGCTGCAATCCCTCTAATAATCTCATCCTGCTGAGCTGCAGACTCTGGCACATCGGGACGACGGCTAGGCTATCTGGGTGCCTAAGGAGTGCTGTGTCTGATCCTCTGTGACAAGTTGTAAGTTGGGAACTCTGTGGTGGCACCTGTATACTCATCCATCATACCTGGGGGCTTATCAAGCACTACTTTGCGGATGATAAATGTGATCTAGTGAGCATAGGGAAGCTGCCTACGACCCTTGAATCCCTCAGCTATTGTATCCTCCATCTCTGAATGAAGGAGGTCCCAGATATCAAATACTGTCTGCTGCATCAGGGCATTGAGAAGCCAAAGCTATAAGCGAGTCAGGCCCTCCCTGTATCCCAACCTAGGAAGCAGTGTCCTCCTGATAATGGCCTCTAGCACTCTCGCTATAGGAGTCAAGTCACTGGGGTTCCTACTTGACCCCTCACCAAAGGGCTCCTTGAAGCAATGTCGCACTAAATCTGTAGGGGGCACCAACCCTCCATGAGGACGCCTGGGAGGCTCCTGCTGTCCATAACAAACCTCATGCATCTTGAAAGGCTGATCCTGAAGCCTCAGTATCTCTCTGGCCCTCCCACTCGTCACTCTGTAGTCTCTGCCTCTAAAAGCAAAGTGAATAAATCTATGATGTGGATCGATGAAGAGTGAAGCATAAAACTGACGAACCCAAGATGGTACATATATTCCAGTCCGTCCAATCAAATCTGTCAACCCTAGCAAATATAATAAGTAAGGCCGAATGTGCTCTCCGGCTGCTGCCACAATAGACTCTACGCAGCAGACTCTCTGAGATCTGAACACTGCCCCACTGTTGAGATAAGCATTGTAGAAATCTTCCTGTAGTGGCGTGTAGAAACCCTCAGCTGCTCTCTCATCCCTCCTTGGAGGAAACCAAACCTCAAACTCTACAAATCATAGCTGCTGAACCTGTCTAGCCATGGCGGCCCTCAAGTCGAGATGCACCACTAGAGGTGGACCCTGTGGTCTAGGTGGTGGACGTGATCCCCTCTGCTGTGTCGGCAGCCTCAGCAAGACTAGTACACGGGTCCATCCAGAGTGGCGAAGCTAGGGTGCCGGCTCTGTCCCCTCGGCCTCCTGGGTCTGCTGTGCCTGCTCGCCCTCCTAAGTCTGCTGAACTGGCTCCTGCTCTGCTGGCTGACCCTCCTCAATGGCAACCCATCGTCCTGCAAACATGGCAGTCCTAGCTGGACTACCGTGACGACGCTCAACCTCCTCAAGCTCAGCTCTCAGTGCTGGTGAAACCGGCTGATCTGCAATGACAACTCCGCTATGGGCACCACCTCTCTCGGCATGGTCTGCTGCCTCTGCAACCGCTGCTGCTCTGGCTGTCTCTCTATCTGGGTACTTCCTCTTCTTGGATGCAGTCTTCTTTGTTGCCTTACCTTTTGGATATGTGGGCTGGTGAGGTAGGGGCCTCCGATCATCATCGCCTGGACCACCTCCGACATTCTTGGTGTGAGCCATTTGATCTGACAAGATGATGAACTGTCACTGACCAAGATTAACTGTCAAACTGCCGCTTTCGAGGCTTGGCCTTGGTCCGTACTCGCGAGCTTGGCCCTGAGTTATCTGACAACTGTCACACGAAACTCAGCGGCACGACACGCTGCACGATAGAATAGATGGATATACAAATAAATACAATATATCTAATAGATGCGAAACCCTAATAGAGAAAGCAATGTAGATACGAACTTGAATCGAATGGCTTTCTACCTGACGAACGGCGATCCGAGAAAAGATGAGATGTCACGTAGGGGATCCTCGGAACCGAGCTAGGGTTAGGGTAAGTAGTGAATCAATGGCCCTGACAATGTGAAATCAATGCTAGATGAACTCAATCTAGGTCACGGGCAACTTAATGCGGGTTCAAGGGCACGTCCTTACCGAAGAAAATGATGGCGAGGAAGGCTCTGCCTAGTGGTGACCTAGAGAGGCGGCGCTCTGCTCAGGCTAGGGCATGACGACTCCGGCAAGAGGCGGCGCAGGGGCGCGGACAGGGCAGTGCGGCAGCGTGGAGGGCACGGTGCTGCGGTGGCACAGTGGCGCGCGGGGAGGCTCGAGCGGAGCTTGCTGCGCGGCGGCTGGCAGTGGAGGTAGGTGCTTGGCGCGGGACGGCAGGGGTAGGCGGCATCTAGGGTTAGGCGACGAAACGAGTACGGTCGAGTTGATTATAAGGTACCCCCAACGTAACTAATAAGGAAACAGAAAAAGAGTCCCGATGCCGCGCGAGATCTACTGACCAAATGCTACCACCCAGCGTCCTGTCGATTCCAGAGAGGTCCAATTCCTCTAGAATCGGGACCGGACGCGTCCGATGGTCCATGACCGGACGCATGCAGGGTCCGGTCAGTACAGCCTATTCTTCCTTCGATCGATCGGACGCTGGATCCCCTCCTGACCGGACGTACAGACGTAGCGTCCGTCACTCCTTCGGTAGCAGTTCACCTCCTGTGAACTGACCGGACGCTGGACAACAGCGTCCGGTGAAGCGTCCAGTGCACCTTTTCCAGCAAATCTTCAAGGTTCCTTTGCGCTGCCTGTTCCCAATCAAGTCCCAACTTGAATAAGATCCAAATAAGCACCAATTTGGACTGATGTGAGTGACCTCTCTCAAACCCTCATATTTTTCAAAATATTTTGCCTTAGGTTATAATTCTTTTTAAGAAAATAGGCAACAAGAGGGCAGATGGAACAAAACGACAGAACAACATTCATGCATATGCAATACTTGTAAGTAAATCTATTTGCTTGTCAAGTTTGATCCAAGGTTAAGCTTCTTCACACGCTTTTCAGCGGTTATCTTAACCATGTTAGACAAGCCCTATATGCATTAGTACAAATTTAAACATGTTGTATATTACAATGAATGCAAGGGACAACACAAGCTCAATTTTTAGTGAAGTTGCTAAAATCAAGTACATTGAGCTCATTCCGCAATCTACAAAATGTAACATCATCTAGCGGTTTAGTGAAGATATCCGCTAATTGATCTTCGGTTCTTACATCTTCTAGTGAAATATCATTTTTAGCAACATGATCTCTTAGAAAGTGATGGTGGATATCTATGTGCTTGATGCGAGAGTGTTGAACCAGATTATTTGTAAGTTTTACCGCACTTTCATTGTCGCACAAAAGAGGTACCTTTTCTAGAGCTACACCGTAGTCTAGCAATGTTTGTTTCATGTATAGTATTTGTGTACAACAAGCACCCACGGCAATGTATTCCGCTTCGGCGGTGGACAAAGCCATACTATTTTGTTTCTTGGAGGACCAAGACACAAGTGATCTACCAAGCAAATGGCACCCTCCGAATGTGCTCTTTCTATCAACTTTGCAACCAGCATAATCCGAATCGGAATAGCCAACTAATTCAAAAATAGCTCCTTTGGGATACCAAAAGCTAATGCTTGGTGTGTGCTTAAGATACCTAAGGATTCTTTTTACGGCAATTAAATATGTTTCCTTAGGACTAGCTTGAAATCTAGCACACATACACACACTAAACATGATGTCGGACCTAGATGCGGTTAAATACAACAAGCTACCAATCATAGAATGGTAGAGAGTATGATCAACCGGGTTACCTCCCTCATCTAGGTTGAGATGTCCATTAGTAGGCATTGGGGTCTTGATTGGCTTACATTCATCCATCTTAAATCTCTTGAGAAGATCTTTAGTGTATTTCTCTTGAGAGATGAAGATGCCTTCTTTCATTTGCTTGACTTGAAAACCAAGAAAGAATGTAAGCTCACTAATCATGGACATCTCGAACTCCTTTGACATCAATTTACCAAATTCTTTGCATGAGTCTTCATTTGATGATCAAAGATGATATCATCAACATATACTTGACAAATGAAGATATGCCCATCAAGCTTCTTGGTGAATAGTGTAGTATCGACCTTCCCAATGGTGAAGCCCTTCTCAATAAGGAAGTCCCAAAGGCGCTTATACCAAGCTCTTGGGGCTTGCTTAAGCCCATATAGTGCCTTGGACAACCTATAAACATGATTAGGATATCTAGGGTCTTCAAACCTGGGAGGTTGATCAACATAGACTAGTTCATTAATAAAGCCATTTAAAAATGCACTTTTCACATCCATTTGATATAGTTTCATTTCATGATGTGATGCATATGCAAGTAGGATACGAATGTCTTCTAATCTTGCAACCGGTGCAAAGGTCTCTCCAAAATCCAAGCCTTCAACTTGAGAGAACCCCTTTGCAACTAGTCTTGCCTTGTTCCTCACAACAATACCTTGATCATCTTGCTTGTTGTGGAACACCCACTTTGTTCCAATGACTCTTGCACCTTTTGGTCGCTCTTCAAGAGTCCAAACTTCATTGCGAGTGAAGTTATTCAACTCTTCATGCATGGCATTGATCCAATCCGGATCTTTAAGAGCTTCTTCTACTTTGGTAGGCTCATAGCAAGAGACAAAAGAGTGATGAGCAATAAATGAAGTAAGTTTTTGAGATCGAGTAATTACACTCTTTGATGGACTCCCTATGATGAGATCTTGTGGATGATCTTATAGGAGAGGTGTATTTCTTCTATTGACCACTTGAGGAGGAGGTTGTGGAGCATCAACATCTTGTGCTTGTACCACCATTTACTCATAGGAGATATGAGTATCTTTATTTTCTACTCTCCCATCTTTTTCACCATCTTGTGGTACACTTGATGAAGAAGGTTGGTTAATGACTTGTACATCATCTTCATCATCTTTTGGCTTGATGTCTCCCACCGGAATATTCTTCATAGCCTCTCTCAACGGTTCATCACCTACATCATCAAGATTCTCATGTGCTCCTTGGGAGCTATTAGATTCATCAAATTCCACATCATATGTTTCTTCAACCAAGCCGGTGACATGATTAAATACTCTATATGCTTTGGACTTCAATGAGTAACCAACAAGAAAACCTATATCACAACGTCTTTGAAACTTCCCTAGGTGTTGCCGCTTCTTGTAGATGTAGCATTTGCAACCAAACACCCTAAAGAATGAGACGTCTGGCTTCTTCCCATTGAGCAACTCATAAGGTGTCTTGCCAAGGAACTTTTGAAGGAATAGACGGTTGGATGCATAACATGCGGTGTTGATTGCTTCCGCCCATAGAGCTTTGGGGGTGTTGTACTCATCTAGCATTGTCCTTGCAAGAGTGATCAAAGTCCGGTTCTTCCTCTCAACTACACTATTTTGTTGAGGAGTATAAGTTGCGGAGACTTCATGTTTGATTCCAACTTCATCACAATAAGCTTCTATGTTTGTGTTGTCAAACTCTTTGCCATTGTCACTTCTTATCTTCTTGAGCTTCACCTCAAATTCATTTTGAGCTCTCTTAGCAAACTTCTTGAAGCAAGAGGCAACTTCGGATTTGTCATGAAGGAAGAACACCCATGTATACCTTGAATAGTCATCCACAATCACAAGACAATAGAGATTTTCTCCCAAACTCTTGTATGTTGTTGGTCTAAATAAATCCATGTGTAGGAGTTCTAGCACTCTTGTGGTTGACATAAAAGCTTTGGTTGGATGAGTGTTTGCAACTTGCTTGCCGGCTTGACATGCACTACAAAGCTTGTCCTTCTCAAACTTCACATCCTTTAACCCTCTCACCAAATCATTCTTCATAAGCTTCTTGAGTGAGCTCATCCCAACATGAGCAAGTCTTCTATGCCATAGCCACCCAAGTGTTGTTTTGGTGAATAGGCAAGTCTTCAAATTTGCGTCTTCGGAGGTGAAATCAACTAGATATAAGTTGTTGTATCTAAATCCATTGAATATCACTTGATTGTCATCTACCTTGGATACAACAACCTCCTTCTCAGTGAATAAGCATTGAAAGCCAAGATCACACAATTGCCCAACTGATAGCAAGTTGAAGCTCAATGAAGCAACATAGAGTACATTGGAGATGGAATGATCATTAGATATTGCCACTTTGCCCAATCCTTTAACCTTGCCCTTTGAGTTATCTCCAAATGTTATTTTCTCTTGTCCATCTACCTCTTCATCTAGTGAGGTGAACATACGAGGATCACCGGTCATATGTTGAGTGCAACCACTATCAATAACCCAATGACTTCCACCGGTCTTGTAGTTCACCTACACACAAGAGATTCAAGCTTTAGGAATCCAAACTTGTTGAGGGCCCTTCACCTTCTCAACAAGTGACTTAGCCACCCAAATCTTCTTAGGCCTATTCTTGTTGGGGGGACCTAAGAACATGACTTTCATCTTTCCACTAGTATCCTTTCTAAGCATGTAGTGAGCATTGAAAGCAAAGGGTCTAGCATGCTTGGGCAAGGGTTGTGGTGGTGGAGTTTGGCACTCATGAGCAAAGTGGCCTTCTTGTCCACACTCAAAGCATCTCTTTGGCTTTGGGCTTTGGCTTTGATTGTTGTTGTTGAACTTGAGCCTTCTTCTTTTCTACATGTGCCACATATCCAATGCCACTTCTATCCATCTTCATGACGGTGTTCATAAGTGTCTCACTTTAGAGATGCTTGCCTCTTGCAAACTTGCTCAATCCAATCTTGAGATGCTCTTTCTCCAACTTGAGCTTCTTGTTTTCTTCCTTTAGAGCATCATCTTTCTTCTCTTCCTTGAGCTTCTTGTTTTCTTCTTTTAGCTTCTTGTTCTCAAGGATCAACTCTTCATCATGATCAAGAGTTTCTAGCACAATGGTGTTGTGGCTTTTCATTTCTTCAAGATCTTTCATGAGCTTCTCATTTGTGTTCTTGAGCTTGACATATTCATCATAGTCATTACACTCAACCACTTGCTTGCCTTTGCTACTAGATCCTTGCTCAATGCTCTCATCAATCAAATCATCACATGATGTAGCTATATCAATCTTAACAACATGGTTAGTAGCATCATGTGGCTCATTTGGTAAAAATTCTTGAGCAATAACAAGAGTATCATGATTGATCTTAAGAGTTGTATATTTATTTTTTTAGTTTGTTGTGGATAGTAATGAGCTCATTGTGCACCCACTCAAGTTTATCATGTTTATCTTTAAGCTCTTTCTTAGAAGATTTGAGCTCCTTGAGTTTGGATGATATAGCATCATTAGTTTGTCTAAGTTCATCATTAGCCTTTTCCAATGTATCGCACTTGGCTAAGAGTGAATCATTTTTAGCATCAAGCTTTTCATTTGTAGCTCTACTCTTTTTAATGATCTTAGTGTATTTTCTTAGTATTTTGATAAGATCATCATATGTAGGTGAATCATCATCATCGCTATTGTTATCATCATCACTAGCTTGCTCATCATCACTACTATCATCATTCTTAGTTACCTTGCGATCACCCTTGGTCATAAGGCATAGGTGTGTAGAGGATAATGGCGATGGTGGCAGTGAAGATGCAAGTTCAATAGCAATGGCGGCCACCTTCTCATCGTCACTATCATCATCGGATGATCCACTTGATGAATCAATGTCCGTGAGCCAATCACCGACAATATAGGCTTTTCCACTCTTCTTCTTCTTCTTGTAGAAGTCCCTCTTTTTGCCATTTCTCTTCTTGTATGGATTGTTCTTTTTCTTCGCATCTTCATCTTCATTACTTGAGTCATCTTTCTTGCCCTTGTTCTTATTCTTGAACTTGTCTTTCTTGGGCTTTGTGCATTGATGAGCTAGATGGCCAAGTTTGCCACAATTGTAACAATCCATCTCGGAGATTGGCTTTCTTCTTGAGCTAGTGAAGAACTTCTTCTTCTTGCCGTCAAACTTGATGCCACTCTTGTTTAGCTTCTTTAGTATCTTGGTGGTCTTCTTCACCATGAGAGCAAGACTTTCTTCATCATATTCTTCATCACTTGAGCTCTCATACTCAAGTCTTGCCTTGCCCTTATCTTGGCTAGCTTTGAATGCTAAGTCCTTCTCATTCTTCTTTGTAGAGGATGAGCCATCTAGTGGAGTGATGTGCATGTACATCTCATGAGCATTGATCTTTCCCAAGATTTATGTTGGTGTAGCGGCGGAAAGATCACCTTGATGTAGCACGGTCACAATGTGCCCATATTTGTCAATGGGGAGGACACTCAAGATCTTTCTCACAACATCGGATGGTGACATTTGAGTAAGTCCAAGCCCATTGACTTCCTCTATAAGAACATTTAAACGAGAATACATTTCATTAGCACTTTCTTTGGGAAGCATTTCAAATGAATTTAGCTTTTTAATCACAAGATGATAGCATTCCTCACGCTCACTCTTAGTTCCCTCATGGAGCGCACAAATGTCCGACCATAGTGCATGGGCGTCTTTGTGGTTCCTTATGCGGTTAAACACATCTTTGCAAAGACCTCTAAAGATGGTGTTGCGAGCCTTTGCATTCCATTTTTCATAGTTCACTTCATCGCCTTGAAGTTGTGCGGGATTCTTAGGTGTTGGGAACCCTTGAGAGGCGGCTCTAAGTATTCCAATGTCTAGAGCTTCTAGGTATGCCTCCATGCGAATTTTCCAATATGGAAAATCATCCCCCTCGAAGATAGGAGGAGGTCCATCCCCATGAGACATCTTACTCTAAGCGGTTAAGCTTAAAAACGTGAGCACGAGGCTCGGATAACAATTGAAAGGATCAAGATGCCCAAGAGGGAGGGGGGGGGGGTGAATTGGTCTAATTCTAAATTTTCTTGCAATAATCAAATCCTACGGATAGCCCAATTAACCCCTTGTGCCTAGAAAAGTGTTTCTATCAAATTAACGCACAAAAGACTTACAACCTATGTTCCAAACTTAATCTAGCATGGCAATTCTATGAATGTAAAGACAAGTATTGAATTGCTCAAACTAAATACTTAAAGTAAATGCTCAAAGTAAATGGAGAGAGGAACACGGTGATGTTTTGCCGAGGTATCAGAGAGTCGCCACTCCCCACTAGTCCTCGTTGGAGCACCCGCGCGAGGGTGTAGCTCCCCCTTGATCCGCGCAAGGATCAAGTGCTCTCTACGGGTTGATTCTTCGACACTCCGTCGCCGCGAATCACCCAAAGCCGCTCACAACTTGAGTTGGGTCACCCACAAGCTCCGCCGGGTGAACACCAAGCTCCCAATCACCACCAAGCCATCTAGGTAATGGCGATCACCAAGAGTAACAAGCACGAACTCTCACTTGACCACGCGAAGCCTAATGAGAAGATGGATGCACACTTGTCTACTCTTGATTCACTAATGAGGTTTCACTCTTGAATTCTCAAATCACAAACACCTCACTAGGACCTTGCTCTTCTTGGCACTCACAAACGTGTTTCTCAGCTGTTGAAATGAGCAAAAGTAACTCCACACATGAGTGGAGCTTCTATTTATAAGACAGCCTGAAAAACGAACCGTTATGAGCTTCTGCGGGGTGACCGGACGCTCCGATCAGGCTGACCGGACGCTCCGGTCAGTTCAACCCGCGCAACAGTTTTTAAGTGATGACCGGATGCTGTCAGGGTCCGGTCAGTAATGACCGGACGCGTCCAGTCGCTCTTGGATACTTACTGTACTCGACCGGACGTTGGATACTCAGGATCCGGTCAGTATTGACCGGACGCGTCCGGTCACACTTTCTCAAGTCTGGACCCTTACTAGAGTCGACCGGACGCTGGCCCTCAGCATCCGGTCACATTAACCTTCCAGCGTCCGGTCACACCAGACTTGTTCTCCTCGGTCAAATGAACTGACCGGACCCTGCGGCCAGCGTCCGGTCAGTATTTGACCCTCCATTTACTTCCAACTCTCGATCATTTGTAAATGAAGTTTGCTCCATGGGATCAAAGGGCTTCGTAGGAGCTACCTAGAGCTAGTTTTAACAGGTGTGCACCACACCTAACTCACTAGACTCAACTAGGTCAAGCTACCCGTCCATACCCCCTTAATAGTACGGCCAAAGGAAAAACAAAGTCCTAAACTACTCTAAGTGTCTCTCCAACTCCAATCGACATTTAGAACTAGTCATCCTTAACCTTGTCGTCCATCCTTTGAAAACCGAAACGATTTCCATCGAGGGGGCATGACAACTTTGATTGCCCAATCAATCTTCATTACCATGACCTAACTTAATTGCCTCTGCAAAATACACGTTAGTCATAGTAATCTTGTATTGTCATTAATCACCGAAACCCAACTAGGGGCCTAGATGCTTTCAAGCACATTACACCAATCATAGCAAAAGCTTTAAAACAACGTATTAAAAGAGAGCTATTGCTACGGTCACGAGATCACAAGGAACGCCGATAATGGAACTACGATTAAAAATAAATGTCTACCAGAAGTTTTATATTATAAAAGAAAAGCCTACATGCTTGATTTGTTTTAATTAAGAAAGACCATGTGGAACCTTCTAATTCAGATTAGTCAAATTATATTTTAATTTTAAAAATCAGGTTAACTAATCATATTTTCATTTATAAACATGCATTTATGATTTAATCAAATTAAATTTTAACCTCGTAAAAGAAAAGTGCATGTGAGAGCAACTAAGTGGATCATTATATGTTCCGTGTTTAACTACACAAATTATAAATTGAAAAACATTAATGTTAATACTACTCTAAGTTAACATCAAATTTATAGAAGACCGAAGTTAACACCCTATTTTGCTTTTAATTATAAAACTAACTACAAGCATATTAATCAAGCTATATGTGGAAAAAACATGTGACGCGAAAACATTAGCACTACTGCATAGAGCGCGCTGACACAAAACTAACGCAATCTAAACGTACGGAATCGGAATTAGATGATCAAACAGTAGAGATTACGACCAAGTGGCAATTCTGTAAATTCGTCGTCTTCCTTCTTGGAACAGATGTGCAAAACGTACGTGGCCTCCATGTCCAGCCATGGTGGGGGCCGGCTGGGCCGGTGCGCGTAGGGGAGTAGGGGCCTTGGCCTGGGGACCTTTGCCGGTCGATGGCCGCGGTGCGGTGGGGCGCACCCGGCCCGTGCACGCGGGGAGAGGGAGCAGGCCGGGCCGGTCGGGCGGCCGGCACTCCCGACATGCAGCGGCTGCTGCTGCATCCCGCGGCCTTGCAGGCACGCGCGGGGCGTTAGGGAGGAGTCCGGGCGGCGGCGGTCTGGGGCCTGCAGGAGCATCTGGCCAGGAGGGTCGCGACCGCGAGCGGAGATAGCCGGAAAACAAGAAGAAGATGGGCGTCTATGGTGAGCTCGCCGGAAAAGAGAAAACGAATGGGAAACAGTCAAACGGGTCAGGACACTATGGCGTAGAGAACGACGAGACGAACCTCGTGGCGGTATTGGGTTTCGCCGAAACGCATCGAGTTTGCTGGAAAAGCTCGCCAGAGTTTCAGCGAACGTCGAACTTTGACCTTAGATGAGTTACGAGATGAGATTGGAAAAACGGAGACACGATCTGCAACGAGATCGTCGAGACGAACGCGTCGATGTATATATATACATGGGTTGGGGACGAGTTGCATCAGGATTTATTATTCTCGGAATTAATTAATTTCGTGAATAAAAAATAATCCCAGAAATTCTAGAATTATTATTTGAGCCACAAAAAATACTCTGAAAGGTCCAAAAATTCAGGGAAAATTTCCAAAGATATTTTGGAACATGAGGAACTCAAATAAAGTATTTGAAGCTCATGAAAAGATATTTTGGAGCATCTAAAAATTAGCTCATGCTCACAGGAAAATGGGAACAAGTTCCAGAAAAAGCTGAAATAAGTCCCGGTAAGTTTTTAGAGATTGATTAATGGAAAAGGAACTCAAAGGAGTGATTTGGGTTACAAAGAAAAGATTTTGAGAAGCTCCGAACAAAAGCTTAAGCTGAGAAACAAGGAATTTGATTTTCTAAAAAAGATAAAGACGTGCCGGAGAAGAAAGATTGACCTACTAAATGCATTTTGAAAACTTTACTCGCTCACAACATGAAGTCATGCGACAAGCAAACATCAAGCAAAGCCCGCTAAATTAGTTTAGAAAAAATGGATTTTTTCATCTAAATAAGCATAAACTTAAACTAATCTTGAGAAAATTTATATCAACATTGAAATCATTTATTTTATTTAGTGTTTTCTATGCACAACCCAAAATTAAAAATTTTAGGGTGCTACAGAACTACAACTTTGTAGTTGATGACTTTCTCATTTGAAATATTTACGGTTCATAAATCATTTTTTAGGTTCTCCCAATTCAAAATTCAAAATTTTCAAATGATCTCGGATGGGAAAACGAACAATACCAAAGTTGTAGACGTCGATGAGAACTAGAATTTTGTAGTTGATGACTTTTTCATTTGAACTCATTTGTAGTGCTAAAATTATGTTTTAAGTTCTCACAATTTTAAATTCAAATTTGTCAAATGACATCAGATGGAGAAACGACCGAAACTAAATTTATGGATCTCAATGAGAACTACAACTTTGTAGCTGATGGCATTTTCATTTAAAGTCATTTAGATCTCCAAATATTCATTTTCAAATCCTAAAAAGTGAAGTTAGCTGGTGGGGTTCCTCGGGATTAAAGGGTATTTTTTGTTGTTTTCCCCGATTTTAGAATTTCTAGAAATTCTAATCACCGATGGCTGGTAACACGAACCAACGATGATATCTATCCCAGCCACCGGTGATGATCATTCTTATCACCAACAACTTTTACCGCCGAGGGGCCAAACCGGTGGTGATGTGGGGTTTGGAACCGACAGCAATGAAGATTCTATAGTAGTATGTTAAGGTGTCTCTCTTTTGAATTTTTATTTTTAGAGATCATTTTGTGTTAATCTATCTCTCTTTTCTACTAGCTATTTAGATATGAGGCACCCTTTGGGTGTTCTTCTGAAAAAACTTTCAAAAACAAGATGAGATCTAGAAGCTTCTAATTGCACCATGCATATAAAGAAAAGAAATTTAATTACTTGAACATTATATCTAAATACATGGCATATATGAACCCTTCTCCAAAGAGTGGGGTGGAAACCTACCTTCATGGGTTCAATTTCTAGATCGGTTTCATACATAGGTGCCCATATTTTTTTGATTTATTTGAGTAAGGAATATGATGTTATGCATTGACTAGTAGACGACATGCCCGGTGACCATAAGGTGCTTGTAGTAACTTTGTTAATCTCAAGATCAATTAGCATAGTCTCTCCAAGATAGGGACAAACCAAATTGATTCGAATACTAGGAATATTCTCGGATACAAATAAATATAAATCAAGTAGTTCAAAGTCAAATATACATTTAGATATGTACTCAATTTGGGTGATAGCTGCTTTATGGTTTCAAAGAATGGAATAATCACATATATAAAATGCAAAAGTAAAGAATAAATATGACACTATAAGTATAATACATGTAGGCAAAGAACATTCATAGAAAATGACATATTTAGAAACAAATATCTCAATAAATAGTATAGCAATAAATGAGTCTTTAAGTAATTAAATATCTATATCGATAATAAATAAATAAACGTACATACAAGTTACAAATGAATTAAGGTATTTGAAAACATTTACATCAATAAATATACTATTTTAAGCTAAATCAAATAATATTTTTACATCATGGTTTACATAGTTTATTTATTCTATACAAATTAGGATAATATTGAATATCAATCCTACGTTTATTTTGTATATAGATCCAAATTCAGCTAATGAAAAATGAATTCAGAGATGTCCATTTTATTTTCATACCTGAAATGGATGTGGGAAATATATGAATAATAAATTTCAGACAGCTTCATATCCATTTCCACTGTTACTCGAAGGAGTGTCTAAGAGAGCATGTGTGTGTCCCTAATGTGTTTTCTTTAAATATAGTTATCCTTTGGAAAGTTGTTATATTAATAAATCAACCAAAGATGGAATTTGTTGATGACTCTAGCTACAAACATCGGCCACTTGGATTCATGGACACCATACTGTTAAAACAGAAACATGTGTTTGATTTTCCTTTTCTTTTCGTGAATCACAGTATAAATATAGACATTCAGGTATGCATGCACTTTACCCCTTTTGAATATATACATGCACACCTAATCTCTATGAGCATCTTCAAAAGACAAAGCCGACAGATCTCAAGATTGTCGAGGTCATAATAAGCGTTACACTCAGATAGGTATGTCGCTTATGAAGGAATAGCGAAGAAATCAAGAATAAATCCAAGAAAATATGAGCAACCACATCAATCGTGGAGTTAAACCAACCGGGTAGACATGTTCCCTCACAAGGAGCTCAATTTCTAATCATGGTTAATATAATCAAACCCCGCTTAGTATATTATTACTTATTAGAGCATCTCCAATAGTTTTCAAAAGAATAATTTGTAAATCAATGAGATTTACAAGTGGCTAAAAACGTTGGAGGCATATTTGTTGGGTTTCTCCAACAATTTCTAAAATCACTCTCCTAAACTATAGTAGAAGACAATTTTGCATCAGGAATCCTAGACTAATTCTAAATCACTCTAATCACTTACTTTCTTTTCTCTTGTATATTTGCATTCGAACCCGATTAGAAATGCTAATCATGGTTAATCAAACCCCAGTTATCGAATTTAGAAACAAAAAGGGACTTGCATACCCAACTCATCGCCCATATAAAACGGCACCAACCCAACATATATTTTCACCTAATGCCGTCGCCCAACTCATTGCCATAACACTAAGACGAGCGCCCATATAAAACGCCATGGACAGCAAGAGCAAGGGGACCAACAAGAAGAGCAAGAGCCTGCTTGGCAAGTACGAGCTGGGTAGCTTGCTGGGACGAGGGACGTTCGCCAAGGTCTACCTCGCGAGGCCGGTCGCCGGCGGCGAGGCCGTGGCGGTGAAGGTTCTCGACAAGGCCAAGGTCATGGGCACGGCGGGCATGGCGCCGCGCGTGCTCCGGGAGGTGACGGCCATGCGCCGGCTGCGCCACCCCAACGTGCTCCGCCTCCACGAGGTGCTCGCCACGCGCGCCAAGATCTACCTCGTCATGGAGCTCGCAACGGGCGGGGACCTGCTGTCCAGGCTCGCCGCGCTCCCGCGGCGCCGCCTCCCGGGGCACACCGCGCGCCGCATCTTCGTGCAGCTCGTCGCCGCACTCTCCTACTGCCACGCTCGCGGCGTCGCGCACCGCGACGTCAAGCCTCAGAACGTCCTCCTCGACGGCGATGGCAACCTCAAGGTCTCCGACTTCGGCCTCTCCGCGCTCCCGGACTCGCTCCGCGACGACGGCCGCCTCGACACGGCCTGCGGCACCCCGGCCTACGCGGCGCCAGAAGTGCTCCGCCGCAAGGCCTACGACGGGGCCAAGGCCGACGCGTGGTCCTGCGGCGTCATCCTCTTCGTCCTCCTCGCCGGACACCTCCCCTTCGACGACTCCAACATCACCGACATGTGCCGGAAGGCGCATCGCCGGGAGTTCGAGTTCCCGGAGTGGGTGTCGCAGCCGGCGCGCCGGCTGGTGAGCCGCCTGCTCGATCCAAACCCGGCCACCCGCGTTGCCCTCGCGACTCTGACTACGCAGCCGTGGTTTAAGCGCTCCCTCAGCCTCGACTCGCAGCTCGGTGGGCTGCTCAACGGCCAGCAGGAGAGCGCGCTAGCGTTCCAGGCGCCGGCCATGAACGCCTTCGACATCATCTCCATGTCGTCTGGGCTCGATCTGTCCGGCTTGTTCGACCAGCGGAACCGAGAGATTAGGTTCATGACAGCGGCATCACCGGAGCGTACCCTGGAGGAGCTCGGCCGCGCCGGCGGGAAGCTCGGGTATGTAATGGTAGGTAAGAACGGAGTGGAGTGTCTGACGCTGGGGAGCCTGCCAGGGCTGGCGACGATGACGGTTGAGATGTCAGAGCTGGCACCACCACTGATGCTCGTCGAGCTGCGGCTTGAGGTGGCCGACGGAGACGGCGACGGCGAGGGACAAGGGTTCGGTTGGGAAGAGCTGAGACATGAGCTAGGAGATGTAGTTAGGACTTGGCATAGCTACCAAGATTTCTGACATGATCATGGCGCTGTTTGTAAATCATATAGAGTTCTTTTTGGCTTTTTTCTTTTGGCGAGGTTTGGAGGTGTATATTAGTATATGTACAAAGTACAATATATAAGTGTGTTTAGTTAATTTTGCCTAGAATTATAGTGCTGCAGATATGTTGATTATGTGTGTGCTTATTATATATTAGCAAATGATATTGACAATTCACTTTAAACTATATAAATATGCCATGACAATAAATTTTGTAAGTTGTTACTTGAGATAAGTTTATATATATTTTGACATAAACAGTATGTCATATCATACTGCTAATTTAATTTTAAACATTCTATCGTAGGATCGAGATGGCGGACTAGGGGTGAATAGTTCTTTCTAAAATTAAACGCGTCGGCTAACTGAGATAAATGCGGAATTAAAACTAACTGTCTAGCCAAGACTACACCCCTCTCTCTAAGTTCACAAGCACCTTGTAAAGATCCTAATTAGACAACAAAGATGCCAGGCTAGGTAGAGCTCACCTAACAATTCTAGCTTGTAAGGTCACACAAACCTATGCAACTAGTACTTCAAACAACTGGGGGAGCTCCTACACAACTAGTGATGCAAAGCGCACAAAGCTCATAATCCCACTAGCAATGCTCAATAACAAGGCTACACAAGTCAAATTAGAGAGCGCAAATTACTTAGCTGCACAAACTAAGCAATGCAACTAACAAGGCTACTCAAGCCAAATTAGTTGCGCAAGTGAGCTACTTCTATGCTACACAAGTAAGAAGGCAAATAGCAAGCTACACAAGCTACCTAATTACAAGGGCAACTACACAAGCACAATGTATATGAAAATAATTACAAGCTTGTGTAAAGGGATTGTAAACTAACGGAAAGACAAGTATGACACGATGATTCTATCCCGAGGTTCACGTGCTTGCCAACACGCTAGTCCCTATTGTGTCGACTACTCACTTGATGGTTCGGCGGCTAATTAGCATTACCCGCCAAGCCTACACGTCGAGCACCACAACAACCTACCTCGAAAGTGAGGGTAGCTCAATGACACGCTCAACTAAAGTTGCTCTTCGCTATCCCCGCGGGGTGAGCACAATCCCCCACAAACCCTCCTCCGGAGCACCACACAATCTTCTCGTGTGCTTCAACAGAGTCAAGCCACCAAGCTGTCTAGGAGGTGGCAACCTCTAAGAGTAATAAGCACCACCAGCTTGCAACTCGATCACCTAGTGTCACTCGATGTAATCTCATGATGCAATGGCACTAGAATCGCTCACTCACTCGATCAGATGATCACTAACAAGCACAAGTGAGTTAGAGGGCTCCCAAGCACTCCCCAAGCATGGACACTTCGTCCCAAGGGTGCTCAACCAGCTAAATGCCCGAGTTCCACCTCTATTTATAGCCCCCAAGCCAAATAGAGACGTTAGAGCAAAGCTGCACTTTCTGCGAGGGCATCGAACATGGCGGTGGTGGCACCGTCCAAGGGGTGGCGGTGCCCCCCAATAGCTAGTTTGACTAGCGCAGAGGCACCAGACACAGTGGTGGTGGCACCGCCCTAGGGAGGGCGGTGACCACCCAGCCAGTCACTCGAAATACCACCTTTCTAGAAAATAGTGGCGGTGGCACCGGACGTAGGATGGCGGTGCCCTGTCCGGTGACCAAGCCCACTCGGCTGCTCTCGGGAATAAAGGGGCGGTGGCACTAGACAACCCCTGGTGGATCCACTGCCATCCCCATGGCAGTGCACACCGATCAAGGCGGTGACCGCCCTTTCTCTCCTGCTCTAAACCGAGGTCAGATGGGCACTGCCCTAGGGGTGGCGGTGCCACCGGATATGGCAGGGCGGTGCTAGCCCCAACACACTGCTCTCGGCCTTCTACAACCGGTCACCGCCACTAGGGTGGTGGTGCACTGGACAAGGGGTGGCGGTGCCACCCAGTCAGCACCCCGAGCCTGGTTTCACCTCCTCTTCTTCACCAACTTCTTCACCTTTGAAAATGTGCTAACACTACCAAGTGTACTCCACCATGTGCACGTGTGTTAGCTTTTCACAAATCCCAAAGGATTAGTCACTCAATTCACCACGCCACTCGATCCTAACATGTATGCAAGGTTAGATCGCTCAAGTGGCACTAGATGACCGATATGCAAATAAGTTTGCTCCTCTTAATAGTACGGCCATCTATCCTAAATCCGGTCATCTAGTTCTCTACACACCTATGACCGATGAAATAAAATGCCCTGGGTTATACCTTTACCTTGCACATTCCATTCCATCTCCTCCATCGTTGATGCAACACATGTACAAACTAATCACCAAATGATATGATCCACCTCATATCATCACATGACCT
This sequence comes from Miscanthus floridulus, assembly GCF_019320115.1. Classification (NCBI taxonomy): domain Eukaryota; kingdom Viridiplantae; phylum Streptophyta; class Magnoliopsida; order Poales; family Poaceae; genus Miscanthus; species Miscanthus floridulus. Next base: position 64,928,253 of record NC_089593.1, read on the forward strand.
TGTTGGTCCATCGATCTTGACCTCACTTACTTTTCACCGTTGCCTTCGTCCATCGGTGCCAAGTCTTGCTCGAGCATCATCGCCATACGGTCCATCGCTCCAAAACCTCCAACTTGCCCTTCACGCTTATAACTGGTCCATCAAGCCAAGTCATGTCTTGATCTTCTCCACCTTGATCACATGACTCCATGTTATGTCTCATATGCAATAAGCTCCTTCATCACATGTGTGAGCTTTATAACATCTCCAAGCCATTTCACCTCTATGCATGGCATATGTTGCTCACATAGGCACGGAGCCAGCGGTGGGGCTTGGGGGGCTTCAACCCCCCCTACGGCTCGTGAGCAAGCGAATCCCCGTAGAGCCACCGCCTAAAATTTTAGCTGTAGATGTACAGGTATGAGGGGCTGAGATTTGCTGAACCTCTTTTCTTGCTAATTGTCGTTGTTCAGCCCCTCCTAAATTTTTTCCTAGCTTCGTCCCACACATGTACCTATGGACTATTCACTTATGTATCTCACATTAAACACAATTAGTCCACCTAGGTGCTCACTCAATTACCAAAATCAAACAAGGACCTTTCATCTATGTTTTTATCAAAGATACTACTAACATATAGGTTTTTGATATTACAAATTCAACAACTCAAGTGCCACGGCCTAGGCTGGGATGACTATTTATATTATTATAGTAGTTAAGAGTGTAGTCTAGAACTTAGAATATTTTTAATAAAATACAAAAGAAAAAAATTAAATAAATGATAAAATAAGCACATGAACTTTGACCTAACACGTGAATAAAAAAATTACAACAGCTAATATGATGAAAAGATGAAAGTCAAAATATAAATTCATGATGTCAAGAAAGGGATGTAACAAAAGTTTATATAACTTAAGCTTAGGTTTCAGCTACATACACATCGAAGATCCAAAGAGGTTTCACCCCTTTCACTCACACTGCCGCCGCTAGTACTCTTGCCTATACTCACACCACGAGCCCTAACATCCACCATCAGCACTCGTTTCCTCCAGCTCTAGCCACCATTAAGTGAATACAAGTGATAAAAATTGGTGACAACCCGAAAGATGGTGAAGTCAAAGAAAGCCGCCGCCACCGCCGCCACTCCCGCATCGAAGGGAGACAAGAAGCAGATGAACAGGGCAGATCCATATGCCGCGGAGATGCAGATCTATGAAGAATCAACAGTAAAGGAGGAGATGTTGATGAAGATGGATTGCTGCTGTCACACCCCAAAATTTCCATTTTGGGATGTGACTTAGAAAACACTAAATAACAATAAATGATTTTATCATTTTTCTAAAATTTTCCCAACTTTAGTTTAGTTGTTGACATTTTAGATAGTAGAAAATATGAATTTCTAAAATTTTTGGAATACAATTTAATTGTATGTTGCATTTCATGCCATTGCATAATGTCTTATGGTTGAAAAATGAATTTAAATGTTTCTAAATACACCTAGGATTTATCAAAGTGATGAACTTGCCAACCCCTATTTGTTGCTAGTGCCAAGATTAATCTAATTATGTCAAGTCTTGCAATTGGTGCAAATACTTCATCAAAATCAACACATTGTTTTTGTACATACCCCTTAGCCATCAGCATGGCTTTGTGTTTTACTACTTCACCATCTGAATTTCTCTTGAGCTTATATACCCATTTAAGCCCAATTGGCTTCTACCTAGGTGGCAAAGTAGCCAGCTCCCATGTTCCATTCTTACAAATTGACTGCATTTCACTATCCATGGCCTGCACCCAATCTAGATTTGTTACCGCTTCACTAAAACATGAAGGTTCTTCCATAACAGCAAGCAATGCAATTACCTCCACTACATCTTCTGCATCTGATTCAAGCCCTACCTCAGTTGTTTCTTGATAGACCTCATTTAGGCTTATAAATCTCTATGGTGTCTCATCATAATCATCACTATTATCCACTTCCATCAAATCATGATTCGAGCCTGAGCCCTAGCCAGAGTTCTGTAGTGTTTCAATCTGCACTGCTGTTGCCGGACTATGAACAGTACCTGAGTTACTCCCTGCTCCTGCAAATTCAGTACCTCCACCTGCAACTTAGTGTTGTTCACCACTATGTGCTCCCCCTGAGTCACTCAACTGATGATCATCATGAACATTTCCATCTACAACACTTGTTGTAACAATCTGAGGGAAAAATTGACCATTTTCCACCTCCACTAAAAAATCTTCAGTTTATGCAGCATCCCATCTCCACTTAACTGTTTCCTCAAACACAATATCTCTGCTAACCACAACCTTGTTGCTTTGAGGGTTATACATTCTATGAGCTTTGTTGTCATCTTCAATGCCAAAATAAACCATTGGCTCACTTCTATCAACAAGTTTCTTCAAATGAGACACTCCTGGTCTGACATGGCCCTTTCACCCAAATATCCTCAGGTGACCAAGGTGAGGCTTCCTACCATTCCAAGCTTAATAAAGAGTTCTATCACCCATTGCTTTGGTTGGCAATCTATTGATCAAGTACACTGAATGCCTGACTGCCTCTGCCCAAAATTTCCCTGGAACTCTCATGCTTTTCAGTAATGCTCTTGCCATCTCCATTACAGTTCTATTTTTTTCTCTCAACCACTCCATTCTATTGTGGTGAGTATGGAGCTGTAAAATGGCACCTAATTCTATCCTATTCACATACATCCTGAAATGCACCCGCTAGGAACTCCCCTCCTCGGTCTGACCTTAGCACCTTAATATGATTTCTAGTGATATTCTCAACTTCTGCCTTATACTTGACAACTCACTGCCTCATCTTTTGTTTTTAGCATATAAACAGTGCTCCACCTAGTGCAATCATCTATCAACAACATGAAATACTTATTCCCACCAGCAGTGGCAGGAGTGATAGGCCCACATAAATCAGCATGCACTAGCTCTAGTGGATTATCTGCTCTCCAATGTGTTGAATGTGCAAATGGTACTCTAGTCTACTTTGCAACTATGCAGGACTGACACACCTCATCAGGATGTTGAATCAAAGGTACACCACCAACTATTTCTTTGTCAACTAGTTTCTTGATTGATTGAAAATTGACATGCCCCAGTCTACCATGCCAGAGCCAAGCATCATCACCCAAACTAGCTAGCAAGCAGGTTGGTTCAACAGTTTTTAGCTCTATCTTGTACAGTCTATTTGTAGTTCTTTGCACACACATGATCAGTCTAGGTGGGTTTTTCTCTATAACACTAATCTCATCATCATCCATCACAACACGATGACCAATCTCAGTCAACTGACCAAGGCTAATAAGATTAGCTCTAAGTTAGGTATGAAATAGACATCTCTAAGCACACATTGATCCCTAGTTCTCCCCTAAAACAAGATAGATCCCCTTCCCTAAATTTCAACAGCTAACCCATCCCCAAACCGCACCTTACCAGTGAATGTTTGGTCAAAATCTCTGAACTTCAAGCGATCTCCCTCCATGTGGTTACTGGCACCATTGTCCAGGTACCAGATCTCCCCAGTAGATCCCTCATCGCCAGTGAAGAAAAGCTTCAGCTGCTCCATGTCAAAGTTTAGGGCGCTTCTCACCTGAACCTAATGAGATGTGTGCTTGAGCAATCCCGGCACCTGCATTTCCACGAGCAACACTAATGGCTCCACATCTACCGCCTTGACATGATGAGCCTCCTCCTCCTTCTTCTCCCCTGGACATTGATTGGCATAGTGACCATGCCGATGGCACTTGAAACACTGAATGTGGCTCTTGTCTCATTTGCCACTCCCAGTGCCTTCCTTGGCCTGATCGGCTTGACCACCACGTCCACCATGACCACCACCATGGCCATGCCCCCATCCATAGCCTCTGCCATCTTGAGATCTAATCTTCCCGAATGCCTCCTCGGCCGCCCGCTTCTGCCGAGCCTCCCACTCAGCCTATGTTAGTAACACCTGACTGGTGTCACATCTCGCACCCGTCGCTCCTCGCTTGGTGCGCTCCTCATATGCCTTCAAGCGCCCTACAGCTTCATCAAACGCTAACTTCTTGAGATCATAAAATTGTTCGATCCTGGCGACCACATTGATGTAGCGCTCCGGCATAGTGTCAAACAGCTTCTTCACTAGTGCAGCGTCATCCAATGTGCCACCTAAATTGGCATACCTCACTAACATCCCCGTTAGTTTCCTAGCATACCCATCAATCATCTCATCCTCCATCCTCAATCCATCGAACTCACTCTTCAGCGTCTGCAACCTCGCCTCCTTCACCCGCTCTTCACCGATGAACCTCGCCTTCAGTGAGTCCCAGACTTCTTTCCTAGTCTTCTTCGCTGCGATTTGCATTAGGAAATCATTAGGCAAACACTGAAGCAAATGTGCCCGCGCCTTCTTGTCTTTCGCCTTCGCCACCGCCGCAGTCACTGCGCCCTGCTTGGACGTCCCCTCCGACGACTCCATGACTTCCCAAATGCCTTGATCCTCCATAATCGCCTGAACACGGATGCTCCAACTGGTGTAATTGGTTGCAGTGAGAGACGGATACGTGATTCGGTCATCGCCACCGCCTCTGCTTCCATTTCCGACGCTTCGATCTCCCATGGATGATCACGCGCCGCTTTGCAAGTGATTGATGGCTCTGATACCAAATGTTAGCACCGGATCAACAATCACAAGCAATATCACACGGTGGCTAAGCCTAAGATCAAGATTTGTGCAAGAACACGATGAACTGACGATGAACACCCTCGGCAACCGCTAGTGCCCTTTTTCACTATGGATAACAAGGAGTACAAAACACAATTACAATTGTTCTAAGGCACTGACTCACTCCTATTATATCAGGCTACTTATACCAGTAGCGTAAACACACTTACTTAAGAAAGTAAACTGCTACACAAGATACAAGTTAGCTACAAAGCAACTGCTCCTACCGTGCGACGTCGTGGGCGTGGTCACCCCGCTCCAGCCACACTCCAACTGCTCCTGCCAACATTTGATTTCAAATCTTGTGGCTGCTTCCACCAGCTTCACTGCAGCTCTAGCTTCATCAGTGAACATCGAACTTACACCAACATCCTCCTCGCCAGACACCTCCCCTTCGATGACTCCAACATCGCCGACATGTGCCGGAAGGCGCATCGCCAGGATTTTGAGTTCCTAGAGTGGGTGTCGCAGCCGCCGCGCGGCTGGTGAGCCGCCTGCTCGATCCAAACCTGGCCACCCGCGTCGCCGTCGAGACGCTAACAACGCACCCGTGGTTCAAGCGCTCGCTCAGCGTTGACTCACAGCTTGGTGGCCTGCTCAACTGCCAGCAGGAGCGCGCGCTAGCGTTCCAGGCGCCGACCATCAACGCCTTCGACATCATCTCCATGTTGTCTGGCCTTGATCTGTCCGGCTTGTTCGACCAACGGAACCAAGAGAGGAGGTTCATGACGACGGCGTCGCCGGAGCGTACACTGGAGGAGCTCGGTCGGCGCTGGCGGGAAGCTCGGGTATGTTGTGGTAGGTAAGAAAGGAGTGGATTGTCTGTCGCTGGGGGCCTGCTAGGGCTGGCGGCGATGACGGTTGTGATGTCAGAGGTGGCGCCACCACTGATGCTCGTCGAGCTGCGGCTTGAGGTGGTTGAAGGAGACGGCGATGGGGAGGGACAAGGGTTCGGTTGGGAAGAGCTAAAACATGAGCTAGGAGATGTAGTTAGGGCATGGCATAGCTGCCAAGATTTCTGACATGACTAGGGCGTTGCTTGTAAATCATATGGAATTCTTTTTGGCTTTTTTCTTTTGTGATTTGGAGGTGTATATGTACAACTACAATATATTTGTGTGTTTATTAGTTAATTTTGCCTAGAATTATAGTGCTGTAGAAATGTTGATTGTGTGTGTGCTTATTATATATTACTCACTCTTTTCCCTTTTATATGATGCAGTTTGACATGATAGCTCAATTACACTATGATAATCTATTTATTTATTTTATATTATATTATTTATAATTATAATTTTTGATAATTAGATAATATATTTAACTGCACTAACTGTATCAACTTTTTATTATAATAATTAAAAAAATAGCCAAATTATTGGTCAAAGATTTTTAAGTTTTAATCTTCTTATATGCATGTGCGTCTTATAAAAAAGAACATAGAGAGTAGCAAATTGTTATGTAACCAATTGATAAATACTTAGAAAATATGGCACATCTAAAAAAGATTCAAACAAGAAGTAGAAATCACACAACAAAGAAGTTTACTGTTGGCATAGCCTAGAAGTTATCACAATAAACAACACATCTAGTCCTAAATTTGGTACACTCTAGTCACCAGCTAATAGTAGCCATATTTATATAAAAAACACCATCTCTACCATTATAAAAATATAACTTAATAGAACTCCTAAATTTGCATCTATTGCCCTTTTAACATTATGAAAGATAACACAAAGTAACCCCTTAAATTTGCTTCTAAATTACCATATTTGCCGTTATGAAAGATAATAGTTTGTAACTCTTTGAATTATATCTGAATAAACCAAAATATCCCTCAATCAACATACAAACATCAAAACAACAAATTATAGAAAATAACATTGAACATATATAAAATATGCTATACATGTTTCTGAATGATATACTTTAAAAGTCCCTATTTTAAATATAAAAGGAGAGTAAATTAAAATAAGACAAGCACGAGAGATTCAATTCAACTTGAGGATAAAATTTATAGCTACTAATCGACTAAAAATTGAAAAATAAAAATCAATATTGTTGGAATCATAAGACTATGGTTGAAAACAGGATGGGTTAATCCCATCCTGATTCACCCCTTTTTCATATCTTACCCTCCCTGTTTTTGTATTTTTGGAAAATCCAAAAAAAACGAAAGGGGATGCGGGTCGGGGGTCGGTGGGAATGGGATGGAAACGAAACAGAGAGCCTTCGTAGAACTGTATTTATGGGATCTCATATTTTGGCAAGGTGGACCTATATGTCACCCATTTTTGTTTTAGCTCCATAACACCAAACAAGTAACCATCATACAAGGCCCAATAGAAAATCCCACCCTAGAAAGCCCACCACCCTTCCCATTTCATCTTAGACACCAGCTGCCCAAACTTCTGTTTCCTAACTGCATCGGCCATCGCCCGCCCTTCCATGGCCACCACCCTTCGGATTCCTCAAGTCATCGCTCGTTGTCCCCTGTCCTCTCCCTCCACATTTCTCAAACCATTGAATGGTCAGTTGTTGCCCGCCAGCAACACAGCTAGGTAGTGGTGGACGCTAGCAATGACCTAGATGTGTTCTTCCCTCTCCACTTTCTCTCCCTCTATTTTCTTCTTGATTATTTCCACCTTACCCTCATATTGTACACATGTATGCAGGAGGTAAAGTGCCTGAGCCCCTCCCCCTGTTTGGATTTGTCCCTACGGCTAGGACTACGTAATGGACATGGTATGACACCAATGCACAATGATGTTCCTACGCGCCTCCTTTCATACACTTTCTCAAATTTTCTTTTCCTAGAGGCGGTTTATTTTCTCACTCAACTGCTTTTCAAAAGGTAGTCAAACACAAAGGCATATATTATTAGGGAATCCCCAACAGACTAGCCTCAAGCTGACTGACCAGGATTCCCATCTACATGGAAGAGAGAGGAAGTGGTCATTGTCAGCATCTGGTGGAGTGTGTCGATGTTGTTTGGGCAGTAGCTACCTAGCCAGTGTTCTTGTACGTGGCAGATAGTGAAGCCCTGTGGGGCAAGGTGTGCAGCCAACGCTTATTGTTGTGGGTGGTGTGTTGCTGTTCTGGCGAAGGCTGCCATTGTATGTGCCTTGGTCATGATGGTGATATCTCTGGTTGTTGGTGTTGAGTCTTGAAGGGTGGATACCAAGTCAAGAGCCTGAGGGTGGATCAATGGGTGTCCTCGATCGATGGTGGAAGGCGAGCAGTGTTTAGGCATAGCTTCTGTTTGACAGTTGGAGGGTGACAGTTTTAGAGGGGCTGTGCACTAGTTGTGATTGTGAATGGGTGTCCTCCATTGTAGTGCTCAATTTGGGCTTTCTTATGGCAAAGGTGGGGCCTAGATTTTAGATGCCTTCATCAGTGCATGGGCAAACTGAGCTCCAAACTATATTAAATTTTTACTTTAACATAACTTAAATATAATTTATGTAGGTTAATTTGATCGAGCTCTATCTTGTTTATTTGGGCAAACATTAAAGGTCATGTTCATCATCTAGAACTAGAATCTACTAATAATGTGATTTTTTTTAAGAAAAGAAATAATTATTGTAGTGCTTTTTGTATAACAATTAACATGAAGACAAAAGGCTGCACTGCTACAATCACTGTCACAAAGCTATGAATAAGTCAATTGGCTCAACATGCTATGGTTGTTACATAAATTGAATTTTCGACTTTAGACACCGTCGGTTCCTCAAGTCATTCCAAACCTATTTTCTTTTATATATAGTAGGAACATAAAAAGGTGACACAAATAATTGGGTAGAAGAGTGAAAATTTCTCAAAACGCAAGGTAGTCTGGTGTGGAAGGTCAACAGAAACAGGTGGTGGATGACATAATGATGTCATCATATTTATCTAAATCGACCTCAGTAATTGTGATTTATGGACATTTGAGCTGAATAAAAAAAAATTCGCTCACATGTATGCAAAATAATTAGTGCTCAAATGTTCCTTGAGCACTTGGAGTCCAAGTATAAGCTGGTTGTATAATTATCCTCACATTTTGCAACCTCATCTAATTTGTTTTCTTCCAATTTCTCAGGGTTTAGTCGAAGTACTGCAGTGGATATCACAGCTTCTGGCTGTCTCAAAGCTTATAGTTTAGTTCTACCAAATTAGTCGCATTATATATAGGAGGCCATGCTTATGAAGATGGTCATGTCGTTCTTGATTTTTTTTCCCTGCTCATACATTTCGTATATCTATCCTTCTCCTTCATGACCTTCATGCAATCCGCATTTTTTTTATGCTGGATCCAATTTCCTGATTGACTGCATGCAATTGCACTCTCAACAGGCACTCAATACATGACCAGCAATTGAAAATAAAAAGGAACGCGATCTTAAACTGAGCCTCTGGACCACATGTCCTCTGTTTAAGCTTGGATTTGAAGTTAAAATTGGTCATTACATGAGCACCACGACAAGATCGATTTGCAAAAAGGTGTCGCTACTAGCTACTCTTTCTTTTCTAGAAAAGCTGGGTTTTGCAAGTTGGATGCCTCCATCAGTGGAAGGACGACACCCTAAGATCTGAACTTTATTTTAACAAGAGACTATCATAACAACTCCTATTAAACAAATCTTAGGTTTGATCAAGCTGGCTTCCATACACCTGAAAAGGCTGTAAAGATGAAGCCCGTTTGAGATTCGACTACACAACTTTCTCTCCGACAAGCAGAAAAATTGCAGTCACAGCACAGTAACATCAGTATGAGCATCTGCTCGTACCATACAACTTCCATCCTCATCAACCAATCAGAAGAGTTCCATCCACATCATGAACACACTGACCTATTTCTTAATCAAAAACAGTGATCTGTTTCTGTTTGGCATGCTGGTACACAAGAGAAGGCTGTTCATACTTCAAGACCAGAATCTCAGATCCAGCTATTCAGGGCCATTGTCTGGTTAAGATTTTAGCAGAGCACAGAAACTGCCTATGAATCAGGTTACAAAAAATTATATTTCCTTAACATTTATGCCTCTGTTTTGGTATTGTTCTTTAATGAGATGAATATTAAAAGAAAAAAGTCTAGAGGAGCAGTGTTATCTGTTTCCATAGCTGAACGCATCTTGTTCCAACCAATTAGGCTTTCAGTTGAATGCTAGGGTGCAGCCTGAATGATATGATAGTGAATAAAGTGTGACAGGGAGGTTTGTGTTCATGGCAACCGTTCATTTCATTTCAAGGGATGTAGGGCGTGTAACTGGCAAGTATATTGATGTTATAGCACTCCATGAAAGCGACCATAGATGTCGACGACATCAATTCGTAACTGAGCAAATGCATGCAACCACTAAATATGCTTCTATTGCTCACAAATAGTTTGGACACAAGTGGTTCAAATTGCTGCCGCGACGCTAATGTAATAACCACAAAAGAAAAATCGTGCATGTCTCAATGCAGTTTTTTTTTTTGGGAACATGTCTCAATGCAGTACGGAACTAATTCAGCCTATAATTGGTAACAACAGTTGCTTAATGTACAACCATGCGTAGCACTGTAGCAGCTTCCTTTTGGACAAGCATTGAAAATTACAGGTACATTTCAAGAGGACCGTCGGCACACAAACCATTCGAGTGGGTCTCAAAGCCAAGGTTAGTGGCTGTCAGTAATGATTAATGAAGGGAAATGGTCATGTTGTAATGCAGGGAATGCTTCCCTGGACTCAATTGATTGAAGCTTTGTCGCTCACTGAATTTCTACGTCTTGCAGGAGACGTTACTCTCATTTGCAAAACCATGTTTCTTGACTTGGCAATCGTAAAAGGAATAACCCGGTACAGACAAGGCAGGAAGCTTATAAATTCAGCTCATCTCCCAATTGGTTCAAGGCACCAACCTGTGTTCTCAGAGATAATAAGACAGTTATTCTCTAACCAAAGGAATAATCCATGTTCAAGGCTACCAAGTTCCCTGTTCCCCAACAGAGAACATGAACATGACCTTGATTCACAGAAAAAACTCCCTGACAATAGGAACATATTTCAGTCAGCTAGTGGGAAAAGGACCCTCCTAGACATATCAACTAGGAATTCTGCCTTGATAAAGCATAAAAAGGAAATCCAAAGCATATCAAAAAAGAAAAAGAAACTGGAGATGTCAACTAAGATTTGTGCTTATCAAACATCACATTGTATAGAAGAATCCAAAACACGGTGTCCTCTCCTTTATCACTTCACCTAAACTAGCCTATCTGCTTGACCATGCTCCTCATTTTTCATTGGAAGCATAGAAGAATAAGTTATCCCCCTGATGCACCGAAAAGTGCAAGAACAACTTGTCATGTTCTCGTAATAGTTGCTCACATCGCGATATCTTATCGGTGATTATGTGCTTGCTGACTAGCAGCATGTAGGAAACTGGAGATTAGTCTTCATGATAGGAAGAACAAAACCTCGTGACCAAATAACTAATCATGCAATGATGCAGAGCAATGTTCCCCTAAATTCAACAGCTTTGAGCTCTGAATCTCCAGCATTTCCCATAAAAAGTTGCAAGTAGCAATTTCCTGAAACACACATAGATTTTGACCATATGCTTTCTTAAACAATCACATGTTAGTTGAAGCAAAGAATATTATTGAATGCTTCGTAATCCCTAAACTATGACAAACTACTTTAACAAATCGATTTCTTTAGAGATTCCAATCTGAAAGATATGATATCTGAACAAAGGGAGAGGGAGACCTGTATCCTTAGAAACCGTTGGTTTGAGGGGTGTAAACGAAGTAACTGAATTGTCCGTTGAGAGATGATTGTACACCATGAAGGCGACCCGCCGAATTTCTGTATCTTTCAGTCTGCAAGAGCTGTTATTCTCAGTAGCAAGAAACTACGTGATCTGACCTCGGGGCATCAGGAAATGGACATCGAACAAGCAAGTACTGACAAAGCAGGGTATCCCAGAAATTCAGCTCATCTCCCAGTTGGTTCAAGGACACTAGTGCTTGCTCTTTCTCTGAATTAAGTTGGCCGTTCAAAGTTCCAACCCCAATGATCTGTAAAGTGGTGAAAGGGAAACCAGCATCTGACTTAGCTTGAATGTGCACTGAAAGATTGGTACTACAACTCTTTCCTGTAAGTGTTTGAGGAACTATGGGAATTTTAAACCCGAGAACTTACAGCAAAGTTTCAGTGTCTTGTGCAATATGCAGAGCAGCATTGCACAGCATGAATGTTAATTCCTTGTCTTTCATCAAATAAAATGGAAAAAAATCTCATGTTTCTGCAGCGTAGTTAACTGACCAAATGCTGCACTGGTGAAAATGTGCAGCTAGGAAATCAGCAGTCTTCTTGTAATTCTAGCTGTCACTGCTCTTTGCAGTTGCCTGCTGGCCGCTGCACAGCAGCGCCAAGAGCTCCAAGGCCGCCGCCGCCATCTCCTGCAGATTGCGCACGTGCATGCAGCTCGTCAGCTCTGAACCCATGGCGCCTGCCGAGATTGCTAAGGCCTTGTTGGTGGTGTTATCGGATTTACCTCAATCCACATGTGTTAGAGTGGATTGGGATGAAACTTAGTTTAAATTCCACTTTAACACCCCAACCCATGTGAATTGATAAAAATCCAACTACATCAAATAAGACATAAGCTGGAGATGTCGGGAAAATTAGGACGGGTACGTTTGATAGACCCAGGGAAGACCATGGCACTGTGCAAGAAAACAAGTAGACACCGATCTGAATCAAGGCAAACGTGGTCTGAGAATAATCCTCATGAAAGTCAGTTGATTCTTGCCCTCACAAGTCACAAGTCACAAGAAAAAAGAAACAAAGAAACTCAGTTGATTCCTAAAAGCATCTCCAGCAGTGCTATCTAAATCAGACTACCTAAATATCCACCTATTTCCTAAAACAGACTGCCTAAATTCATTTGCGGAGTGAATGACATGTGGGGTCGTGCTGTCATCCTCTCCCTCTTGTTCTCTACGCCGGTGAGGAGATGCGCCCGCGCCGTGCGCCTGTGCCAGGGAAGGCCACCGTGGGGAGGTCGCACTGGGGTGGAGGAGGTCTGGTGGGGTGGGGAGGAGGTGGCGCGAGGCCAGCTTGGGAGGAGGCACGCAGAGCAGAGGTCGCCGCGGGGAGGAAAGGCCGCCGCGCTGGGGGGAGGGCATGGCCGCCGCGCGCTCGCCGGTGCTTGCTGCTGGCGAGGGGCTCCACCGGCGAGGGAGGCCGGCACGGGAGGGGCCTGAGCGGGGAGGAGTGCCGAGGAGAGCGGCTGCGCGTCGGGAGAACCGCTGGGCGCTGCCGTGAGGCTCGCCGCGCCGGGGGAAGCTAGATCCGGGGTCGGGCGCCGCCGGGGAGGGCCGTCGGGGAGGGATGGGACGCTGGGGAGGGCTGGTCGGATCCCTAGCGGCAGCGGACGGAAGGCACGGGGAAGAAAACGTCGGGCGTGGGGAGGAAACGGTGCGGAAGAAAATAGGCAGTGAGATTTGTTGGCCCACAGACAAAGGCAGCGGGAGTGGGAATTTGTTGGGCCAACAAAACAAAAGTAGTAGTTTGATAGGTAGTCTGATGGAGTTTTTTTTTTTTTTTTTTTTTTTTTTTTTTTTTTTTTTTGCCTCCCTTACCTAAATATAGGATAGATAGTGGTAAAGGTAGCCTGCCGAAGATGCTAGCAGTAAATTAAAGGTTCCAAGTTTCACCAGTACGGTACCATCACTCCATCAGCTTCAACGCTACAGATAAGTTTCATGGCAATTGGGAAACTAGTGAATTTGTTCTTGTTTGTATCTTTCAATCTATCATATCGGTTTGGTGTTTGCTCATACCAAACTCTATCAATATGTATGTGTTCTATTTCAGGTTCTAGTGACGAGGATGTTCATTTATTTGAATGATGGAAGATGTGAAGAATGCCACACAATAAAGACATCTGCATGGGATTATTCTTAATTTAAAGTCAATTTAATTGGGACAAATTGTAACGGATGAAGAAACTGGTGGATGTAATTTATAGTTTGTTTATTTACATATTTATCATCTATATACTCCCATTACCTGTTTAGTGGGTACGCTTGCTTGCTTGTTGATGGCAGACTGCTTGTGCATGCTAATTCCTTGAGGGCCCTTGTTAACGCGCTTGGACTTAGTACTATTGGCATAGAGCCCTTGGATTGCATTGTAGGATCGGTCCTTGGGCTAAGAAAAGGATCGGATCGGAAACCTTTGTCTGTGGAAACCTTTGAGGTGTGACAACAAGTTATCCAAATCCAAGGATTGATTGCTCCCAGGCCACTTCCATTCGACCATTCGTAAGGAAACCACAAAAGGCTCACTTTTCATAATTGTGCCCGGGCCTAACTCATACAAATAGATGGACGGTACAACAAAAGGAGCCCAAGACAAGTATCAACACACTTGGGCCATAAGTAACTGTCCCCTGCCCGCTTGGGAGAGTATAATCTCTTGGGCCCTACAAGAATCACACCTTTTAAATTACTGGTATTTTTGTAGCCGATGCAGGTCCTGTCACGCTAGAAGTGTTAAAATATTGGTTAGAAAGGTTAAATAAAAAAACACATGTTTTTGGACATAGCCATTGAGATAAAATTACACAAAAGTTGTTTTAGCAAGGGACCCTCTCTGTCATGTTCCCTCCATATTCTTTTGATAAGGTGCACAAACATATTAAGATTCAAACTTTAAAATATTTAACTAATAATTTTATAATAAATTTTAACTATTATAATATAAACTAGTAGACATGCACGTGCCTAACCAAAATATAATATAGTGATTTTCAATTTCAAACAAAGGTACGTGTAGCAATGGTACAGGAGATCAGTTAGTCAGTTCATCATATCAATGGATTTGGTAAACATGTGCAGTAAAAATAAACCAGCCACAAGTGTAAATCTTCCGAAGCTGATGCAATCATGTCTACCAAATTGATTTATCTGAAACAAATCATAGATGAAGCAAGACAAGGTGGCTTCTTTGAAACAATCTTCAGGGTAGGACAATAAGATATTATTATACATAACACAGCATGAGTTAAGACTCTTCATTGTTGGCCAGAACACCATAGAGTAAAGAAATAACTACACTACTGCAATCCTTTATCAGATATCAAAGAAATTTAAACAGTTTGTTGATGGGCCTGAGCCATTCAAATGATTCTCACAGATTAAAAAAGGTAGAGGATGAACTAAAGCACAGAGCCATAGGGTAAGAAAATATTTTAGACTGATACTCAGCATTTTCAAGTGCTGTAATAATTGTACATAAATGGTTTACATTATAAAAATATGAGGAAGATATTTGACTATCTATAAATCTGAGTATTTTTTATACATTTAATGAGGTCTTGAACTCCATTAGGTAAGCGCGTGTTTAGTTGCCCAAATTTTGGAATTCGGGCTACTGTAGCACTTTCATTTTTATTTGACAAATAGTGTTCAATCATGGACTAATTAGGCTCAAAACGTTCGTCTCGTAATTTCCAACCAAACTGTGCAATTAGTTTTTTTTCGTCTATATTTAATGCTTCATGCACGTATCGCAAGATTCGATGTGATAGGTATTATAGCACTTTTTGGGAATTTAGGGTGGAAACTAAACACACGTTAAGTTATCTTCACATTTATTTTCGTTGGCGACGATGAGGTGGCAGCACCGACGCTGCATAATTAATGCATACAGGTAGCATGCGATCAGAGTAATTCTGAATTGATTTCGGGGTGTGAGCCATAGAGTCTATGCATGTAATATTATAATGAAAGTACATGTATATATATGAGATAGGAATACTCTTTTTGTATCTATACATATATATAAAGAGCGTGCAACCACCCAACTTCCGTCGCTCTCACAGATCACTGTTACCGGCACAGTCAATGGGAGATGTTTTCCACGATGAACAGTAACGGGTTTTTGTATTTATATAATAATTGGGTGTGTGTACATTTGTTTAAATCATGTTTCCTAGTGCTGTTTCCTTAAACGGAGGTTTGAACTCCCAATGGAAGACTTCTTGCAGCACCAGGACTTCTGTCAACGACAACAAACAACTTGTCTTTTAATTTTCTCATCCCGCAACACCTTACACATATCCTTAGGAAGTTGCTGAAATGGTGGTTTATCAACGTGCTCGGGGTCAAATTTCTCAACTGCAATGTTTTATATATTTTTGGTTGTTCTCCATCGGAGGTCACTGGGGAAATTCGAAAAACGTAATTAATATAGCCATGCAACAACTGAAAGATATAGGGCATGTTTGGTTGCCGCCCTCGCCTAGGCTTGCCTGCCAGGCAAGCGATCGTAGCCCCAGACGATCGAAATCCAACGCCTGGGGTCGCTGCCTGGCGTCGGAGCTGCCTGGGAGGCAGTAACCAAACATGCCCATAGAGCAAAAAAACATAGAAGTGCTGGAGAAGGTACCAGCTGTACACAATGAAGGTAACATGGATCAACATGTTATTCATCAGGAATCCAAGATACAATATAGTAATCGTAACACCCCAAAATTTGCATCTTTTGAAAATAGGTTTAAAATGGTTTATTTATGAATTTTGTGCTGATGAAATATAGGAAAATAATTTTTTTTATTAAATTAAAATTCATCATAAGGTACCAACATATTTGTGCATACATGCCGGTGCATTTGTTATTTGTATTGTGTGGATTTGATTCAAATTGAAAACGTTCAAAAAGCTTTTGAAAAGTAAATTTGAAATTGGCTTTGAAATAAAAGAAAAGAAAATCAGGAAATCAAAGCCTTTCAAAAGTTGTAAAAATTTATTTTTGAAAACAAACCAAAATTGCTCATTTTTATTTGAATTGAAAAGCATATTCAAAATTTTATTTGAATTTGATGAGGATCATATTTGCATTTGGATTGAAAAAGAAAAATGAGCAAAAGAGTTTCTTTACTCCTCACTCCTTCTCTCTCAATTTCAGCCCAGCAGGCCATTGGCCATTTTTTTCTTCTTCTTTCCCCGCGCAGGCCTGCTCCACCCATTCGGCCTCTCTTTCCCCGCTGGTAAACTGGCCTGTTTCCCCTCTCTCAGCCCAGCTCTGCTCCCGCACGGGCCTGCCTCTTCTCCGCGCAGCCCATCTTTTCTCTGCACCGGCCCAGCAACGCCCACGGCCCCGCACTCGGTCCATGCTGCGCTGTTCCCCTCCATCTCGCTAGCCGCCCGGCCCCTCTTTCTCTCGTCACCGACCGGTGGACCCCGCTGTCTGGAGTATCTCCCACCTCTAGCTCGCATCGGAGCTGGACTCTGCTCCACCAACGGAGTTCGCTGCCGTTCCGCCCCGCGTCGATGCCTTGCGCCCTACGCCGCGCCAGCCCCATAAATAGCGAGCCTCCGCATCATGCCGCCTACCCTACGCCCTATCTAGCACCGCCCTTGCCCTAAGCTAGCTAGCGCCGCCGTCCAGGTCATCCCGTCGTCCCTCCGTCAGGGTAAGCACGTCCTAGAGCTTCTAGCCGAGCTCTCTAACCCGTACCACCCCTTTTCTCCCTCTCTCTCGCGCTGTCTTGGTCTTCTCGCGCCGTAGCTGCTCCGCCGCCGCCATAGCTCGCCTCCAGCCGCCCCTGCTCAATTATAGCGGCCATAGCTCGCTATGCTTAGTTCACCCTGGTGATCTCTAGCTCCATGTGCCAAATCCGAGTTAAATCAAGCTCCGCAGAAGCTTTCCCCAATTGCGTCGGCGAGCAATCGCCAAACGCCGGCCAAATCGCCGCCGTCGGCCCCTGTTCCGGCCACTTTCCCCCTCCCGTGCTACCCTAGCCGTTTGATTTCGATCTAACGGCTGAAAATAGAAGATACCCCATCGCGTGGCCATCTTGCTAAAGAGTCCCTGCGTTTTTCAATAATAGAACCCACGGTCCAAAGCGTAATCCATAGATTACGCCTTGTTCTTTTAAAAAAACATATTTTGTTCGGTTGACTTCAAAAATATGTTTTTAGTTAATTACAGTTTTGCCACTAGATCTATTTAGGCCATAACTTTGTCGTTTTAACTCTGTTTTGACCCGTTTAAATTGCGTTAGGTTTGTATTTACGTTGTCTACGTGTTTATATCACTGTTAGATGTGTTTTCAACTTTTAGAATTCGAGGTTAGATTTAATCTATTATTTTATTAAAGAAAATCTTGTTTAATTCATATCTTCTACGTTTTAACTCCGTTTTAGTCCATTCAAGTTGCGTTGGATTCGTAATAACATAAACTATGCCTTGGTAACAATGTTTATCATATCATTATTTCTGAAATTTCATGGTTTAAATCATATCTTGAATAACAATAAGGCAACTGAATTTTATAAATAAAATATGATTTGTTTCACTTTAGTTTTATAATTCAAATCTAAATTTGACTTAATTCAATTTATAGTATCTATAAAATATCTTATATATATGAATTTATGTAGTTAAAATAAGTGAAGCTTATAGTTTTCTTTTCCACGTATTAAGCCAATTTATTTGTAGATGTATCTTTTTCAACGAAGCTCCGATTAGCGTGCTTTTTACGACTGTGTGTTCGTAGCGATGCGTAGGATTGTATTTCAAACTCTTTTACTTATTTTTCTATGATTGGTGTACTGTTCTAGTTTAGATCTATTGTTTGCTTCGTGTATGATTGCATGGATGCTTGTGTGGTGCTTTATGATCTTGTCCAGTCGGTGAGTTATACGTGGTGAATCAAGAAGCAGATCTTTAAAGTTTTGGACTTGAAGAAGGATCTGAGTTTAAGGCAAGTATAGTATGGGATTTTCCTTGTTGTCCTATACACCTTTAATCGTTTAATTCATACCACATGTGTCTACCTTGACTACCACTAAGGATTTCCTAGTACTTTGTACCTTGTACCTTGATGCCTTTGGGTTTATGCATTGGGCAGTATAATGCTAGTGCTCAACTAAAGCCATGATCTTGTAACTTGACTAATGGATTATGCGATAAACACTAAAAGATGCTTTTTAGCAACATGGAACAAGGGGGCTAGAGCATTGGATTGTTTTTAAGGTGCTCTTGATTTCTCTCCCTAAGGACTTATCTGTATGTGAGCATCCGAGACTTATAGTACAACTGTGAGGGCTATATGGCTCTGGCTTTAGCTCAGTATGATGACCTTTTCTAGCTTGTTAGTGGTTACCTTTATTGGTGTAAGAATGGCTTGTCGAATGGGGTATAGTGCGGCCTCTGTCCCCATGTGTATAGGCAGGGTCATTATACCATCGGGAAGGGGGGCTCTACATCTATTTGCCAAGTGAATCTAATGGCCCTAACTTGTTAGACAAACCTTTGAAAGGCTCCATAGTGAACCATGCCGACTTTCTTTGGTAGTGGGTCAAGAGGCTGATCACCTCAGGCGAAAGGGTAAATCATGACTCACAGTGAAAGTGTACAACCTCTGTAGAGTGTAAAACTAGTATATCAGCCGTGCTCACGGTCACGAGCGGCCTTGGAACCCTTATGGAATAGATGATGAACACTAATGATACTAATGATAAAGATGCCCATTAACAGTTAAATTGTTTATGCTATTCATTATTCATGTTTACCTGATCATGTGTTTATATGGGCTTGTGATAAACTTGTTGCTACTCCTATGCTAAAATTGTGACAATTAAAAGCTAATCGTAGTTAAACCAGTGTCAGCCTTTTGAGCCTCACAAACCCCATGTTATATTTTTTGAGTACGACATGTACTTATGCTTGCTTTACTTTTTAAATCTTTGGATAAAAATCCTGGATGGGTACCAGATTGCTAGAGTTTGGAGGAATTAGGCTTGTGATCAACCAGTCAGTTGTCCCTGTGGAAGTGGAGTCTTCACCCGAAGATCGAAGTTGTCTTTCCATTGTTTGCTATCTAAGGTTATATTCTTTATACTAAGTACATTATATATTGAGCATTGTCTTTCGATATTACCCTAATTTGTAGCTATATGTGAGATTTGACTTCTTGGGCTCTCATATGGTGTGTATCTGGTTTTGTTCTTAAAACTGGGTGCTACAGTAATTATGTCTAAGATATGATAACCATGAATAAAAGTATTGAATGTACTGGCGTCACATCTCTAATACATCTCTGAAGACAATATTTTTTGTGCTCTTTCCAGTGGGGGTCGACATCCTTATTTGTGTTGGCCAAAACCCACGTACTCTTACGAGAAACACCTCTTGATAGTGCTACATACAACTAGCCATGGGAGAAAACTAGTTCAGGGAGATAAACACCAACATTTGGTATGGTCTGACCTTGGGCTTTATTTATTGTCATTGCAAAACTCAATCTTATTGGAAACTGCTTTCGCTTGAACTTGAATGGCAATGTAAGGTCTTCGGAGGGGGACATGGGAATCCTTGGTATGAATACTCTGGTTCTTTCATGATCTCCATTAACTATTTTAGCAACAATTGTATTGTTCTAAAATCCTCTAATGACCAACCTAGTGCCGTTGCAAAGACCGTTGTGAGGATCAAGATTACATAGTAGGATAATAGGGCAGTCTTTTTTAACCTTAAGCTCATGAGGAGGCAACCCATTAGGTGTAATAGAATTTAGAAAATCAAGAGGGTAATTAGTCCTTGTATCATCATCCACTTAGTCGAAACTGTAGTATACCTTCTCATTTGCAGGAAACCTCTCGATCATTATTCCATTCATTGCATCGACATGCTCATTTGTAGTAGAAAGAATCGCACGTTCACGCATATAATCCGCAGAGGTACAATTTGCCTTGAGTTTGGGAAACACTTGTTTGATAAGGTTGTCAATTGGATTGTCTTCTAAATTTATTTTATTTGCATTCTTACTGGAATTTTGCCTCCATTCCACAATGATATCATTTGGCAATTGAACATAATTATCACCAAATGTTTTCAGTTCCGTTCTCAATTCTTAACAGGTACTCTGCAAACCAATTATCATTTTTAGCTTGCATGTTTTGGGTAAGCCGAATCCTTCGTACATTGTCCCATATATATGACTTTAGTAAAGTAGCATCAATGATCTGTGCTCTTGTTCCTGGTGTCACAATGGGAAGAACTTATCTGAAGTCACCTCCAAGCAACATGACCTTACCACCAAAAGGTTGATTGCAACCCATTATATCTTGTAATGTTATGTTGAGTGTTTCTACTGCTTGTCTCTTTGTCATGGCTACTTCATCCCATATTACCAAGGCAGCCCTGTGAAGCAATTCAGCAGTACCACTCTGCTTTGTAAAGCTGCACATAGTGTTATTATCTAGCTTTATGGGAATCTTGAAACGAGAGTGTGCAGTGCGTCCGCCAGGCATGATACTTGCTGTAATACTAGCAATTGCTATAAGATTCATGGAGCGCACCTTTGCAAGCAAAGCCTTATAAAGATATGTCATGCCGGTTCCTCCTGGACCATCAACAAAAAAATACCTGGCCAACTTTCTTCTCCATATGATTCATAATCAAATCGAACCCTGCTCTCTGCTCAACATTCAGTGTTTGTATCATTTTCAGATGTTCTTCTTTATATCCAATATTCAATTCTTCTGTAAGCTCTCTATAATGGTCTATTGACATCTCATCTAATCAAATAAAGTGTAAAGGGTCTTGTCAAAATTCAAAACGCTAAATAGGAAGCATTAATTTATTAATAAAAAAGTTTTTGGGAATTTTAATATTTATCAATTTACTCGAGGCATCTAATTCAGGAAGTCCATAGTTTGTAATGTCTCTACCCATATCTTTAACGTGTATAAATATATCTCTAAGCGCCATTTGTTCAGCCATTTTGGAGTTGCAATTTGAGCGACGATAACCCTCAGACATTGAATCAATATGTTTGTCCCATAGTGCTCGGACATTATTACACTCGCAGAAAACTATGATAGTTGCAAATAGTCTCCTCAGAGCACAAGGCATCTTAAGTTGTGCAGATTCAGTGAGGCAGTCATCTAGGCTCTTGTCAGTTTCCACATAGCCCAAGGCCTCACAAGCATCTCTAAATGTTGCATATGTAGTTCCATGTCGACTTCTAAGATGCTCGAATGAAGTTGCACCCCTCACATGGTTAAGAAGCACACAGAGATAGTATCGCTCTCCTTCAGCAGGATGGACATACACCAGTCTTCCAATCTGACCACCTCTTTCTCTAGGTTTCCAAAAAAAATTTGACTTTATCCAAGTGAAGTGCTCAGGGAACTCTCTATATAAATACTTTCATGAACCAAGATTATACATGCTTGTGCTGAAGTACTCTGTAAGCATGGACCTCTGAGAGTTCGGATTTCGCACAACATTGTTTAGATCATCCCTAGCTTTGTAGGCAACCATATGCTTTTCTTGGAATGTGAACTTGCATTTATAACACAGAAGGTGACATATCAAACAAAGGAAAATCGTATAATCTATAGATTGCCTCTATAGTTGTTATACACCTTCCATCTCTATACTGCTTAATCTCATTAATAACCAGTGGTTGCCCATCCATATTTGCCCGAGCTTGATTTATCGAAGCCAAAACACGATCGTGGCCCTTAAAGACATACTTGTATAGATACTTGGCACACTTTATGCTGCTACAAACCTCTACATTAATATGATAATTATACCTCATTAGAAGGATTGGATTGTATGGCACAACCCATCTGTTGTCCAACCATTCGCTTCTTATTTTCACTTTTTGTCCATCATCTCTCCTTCTATAAAGAGGATATGAGTTCTTTACCTGCAGGGTGGTTTCACAAAAGTCACGGGGATAATGAAAGCGGCAATTACCGTCTATCATACATGGGCACTTATGGTTGAGGACACCACATGGTCCATGCATCATATGTATGCACACAAGTCTATGCAATTCTGAATATTTCTTCTGATCAGGAAGCTCTACCGATATATACTTGTCATAATCATCGGGAGTACGTACTTTGCTCTCATCTTTCATAACCAAAAAGAAGTGTTCATGTGGTAATCCCCTTTTCTGAAACTCAGTGACATGTGCCCAGGCAACGACCTTGCCCAAATGATGTTTTTTAAGAAGGAAATCTTGGAGGTCTCGTAGCTTTGCTCTATAAACTCTTGCCACGATATTTGGACAATTTTGCGGCATTTGTCCTAGCAATAACTATTCTACTATCTCATCCCAATATGGATTGGATGTCATTATCACAAAAATCTGGCTTTCCATATCGAGTAATCAAAGCCATGGCATTCATATACCTTGAGTGCACATCACGGTCACTTTCTGGGAAATCTTTGATAGTACAATTCTACGACCAGCTTGTGACGCACGGGCTTCTCCAGCGGCAAGAGTGTCTAGAAGGCCCTGGTGAATATATGTGTTAAAACATTATAGGTTTTCCTTGGGTTGAAAATAGAAAAAGCAACTTTTCACCTCAAATACTTCTAACCTGGTATAGATCAGCACAAATTAGATCTTGATGCCCCGGTTTCGAGTACCAGTCTAAACAAATTGACTCCACCTTGACATACATATCAACAGCCCATTGCTGGAAAAGTCTCCCACCTTGAAACATGACATTAAATTCTCCCTCACGAATTTGAAGCCTAAAACATAGATATTCCCTAGCAATGAGCCGTGACTCTGAAATTTCTGTTGATAACAACAAATAGATTAAATTTCATTCTGCCTTTAATGGCTAAAACATCTTAACATCATCATGCTGAGGAGGAATTAATATTAATATTAATATTTTAAATAGATAAAATTATTGCAAAGAAAATAACCTTCTTCTTCATGTACATTTGCATCTGAGACATCATTGATCTCAACAAGCGTTGGGCCTATATAAAAGTAAGAAAATTTGTAATTGGTTGTTAATGAGATTTTGAGGGTAAAAATTGTTTATGCAGATAACAAATTAAAGCACCTTTTTGTGCACGCATAGTATATTTCCTCTTGGGTTTTGATAGAGGTGAGTCTTGATATAAAATCTTCTTATCCTCCCATCCAGTTTCACCATTAGGATTGAACACAGGATATGCTAATGGATCATACCATACATGGTACGGCCTTATATAAGAGGTTGATTTTCCTTACCGTAAATGATTATGCTTATGTCAAACCTTTGTTATGGGTCATTTCCATCAAACCAAATAGCAGCCACTTGCTCCATTGCGAGCGCATTATATCAGAAATACTTGTATTTAGCTCAATAGTATAGCAATCCAAGTTGGTAAGAGTGCCAAGACACTGAAATGCCTGAACATAAGGATTGTGTTGTATGATGTTCAATATAGTGTGGATCACATTAGCGTCAAGGTGTGGTGATCTTTTCATCCTATGATGCATAGTCCCATCTGTGTCATAAAAGTACAACTGCATGTGGCATGGCCCCTTAACACCGAGCACAAGTTGGTCCAACTTGTGATATATTTGGCCATGAGCTTTAAATGTATAAATTCCAGTACCCTTTGTTGTTGCCAAACTACGATCAATGGAAAACCCCATGCTGGTGAAAGAAAAGTGTAAATTGAAGTACCGAATGTTCCTTCTGAAATACTTTGCATCCCTCCTCTGGTATAAATATATTGATCCGTCTGTTACGACAACAAAATGCAGGACCTTCACCTTCAAACCTCTTTGCACGACAATAAAAATAGTTTTGCACTTTCTTCAAAACATGATGGGTCTCAGGAAGACCCACATACACAAAGTTATAAGGATCTTGACCATTCGTTCTTGTTGTGGGTTCTATAGAATACTCATATTGAAAACCTGCAATTGTCAATTAGAAATTTTTAAGTTTGCATGAACATAAATCTCTAAAAATAATATATATATATATATATATATATAAATGGGTGAAGTGTCATCACAAGCTCACCTTCATCATTAAACACTCTAGCTTCTATCATCCAAGTAGATGTCTGGGTCATCTTCACATGGGTTCTGTTCATCTAAGTCATTTTCTATTAAATAAATTAATAAAACATTACGCATTGCACATATACCACGTATGTTTTAGATATGCAATTACGCATTTTAAACTTTACATACCCTCTATTCCATGCAATGTGTCTTCTAGTTCCCAAATGCCAGAATTGAAAGCTTCATGGTTAACATTTTGATCAACTTTTTTTAGCACAATTATAACGTTGATATACATGTTTCCCAACACCTAAAATAATTTGGATTAAGTAGGGAACATTATTATCATGCCTGACATATTTGACGCTATATAGTAATTAACGGCAAAATAATATAATAATTTCAAGATTAAAGATTTAGAGAAACCAATCCAAAATTTTCCATCATAGCAAGCTTTGTGTTACCAGTATCCTTCAAACAGGCTCGGTGATTATATAGTAATTAATGACAAAATAATATAATAATTTCAAGATTAAAGATTTAGAGAAACCAATCCAAAATTTTCCATCATAGCAAGCTTCATCCTTTTTGTCGCCAGGCAATGCAGCATCGGATGTCATTTCCATAATCCTCACTACAGTGGCAAATGGTAGAGCCATTAAGAATGATGGATCATATGAATCAAATCCTACCAGAGCTGAGGCATTATTTTTTTATTTATAATCCTACTGTAGTATAAATCTCAACTCTGATTGTAGGTAACTATCATACCAGTCTCTGTGTTACCAATTTCCTTCAAACGGGCCCGACGATTACGCTGATATTCACGCATTTTAACCCGAGCTGCCTCCTCCTGGTCATTAGGCCATGCAGGGTCTAATTTGATTTCCCTTCTCCTCTTACCACTGGAATCTTGCTCACCTATATTTATGAGAAGGCGGACATGTGCATATATAAAGGATATTAAATGCTAATGCAACACAAGTAACATTCGTGAGTCAAGGTCAAGGTTAACATTTTGATCAACCTTTTTTTAGCACAATTGTAACGTTGGTATACACATTTCCCAACACCTAAAACAATTTGGATTAAGTAGGGAACATTATTATCATGCCTGACATGTTTGACACTATATAGTAATTAATGGCAAAATAATATAATAATTTCGAGATGAAAGATTTAGAGAAATCAATCCAATTTTTTCCATCATAGCAAGCTTTGTGTTACCAGTATCCTTCAAACGGGCTCGGCGATTATATAGTAATTAACGGCAAAATAATATAATAATTTGAAGATTAAAGATTTAGAGAAACCAATCCAAAATTTTCTATCATAGCAAGCTTTGTGTTACCAGTATCCTTCAAATGGGCTCGACGATCACACTGATAAGCATGCTTTTAACCCGGGCTTCATCTTTCTTGTCGTCAGGCAATGCAGCATCGGATGTCATTTCTATAATCCTCACTGCAGTGGCAAATGGTAGAGCCATTAAGAATGATAGATCATATGAATCAAATCCAAGAGCTGAGGCAATATTTTTTCATTTATAATCCTACTGCAGTATAAATCTCAACTCTTATTGTAGGTAACTATCATACCAGTCTCTGTGTTACCGGTTTCCTTCAAATGGGCCCGACAATTACGCTGATATTCACGCATTTTAACCCGAGCTGCCTCCTCCTTGTCATTAGGCAATGCAGGGTCTAATTTGATTTCCCTTCTCCTCTTACGACTGGAATCTTGCTCACCTATATTTAGAGAAGGCGAACATATGCAAATATAAAGGATATACCATGCTAATGCAACACAAGTAACATTCGTAAGTCAAGCAGGACCTTGGATGTTCATCTTTTGGTTAATTATGAGGTGAGATGATTCAACCAATTTGGTTGCTTTGACCTCTGCCTTCAAACAAGCCCTTCGATTACATTGATATTCACGCCTTTTGGTAAGTTCTTTCTTCTTATCATTAGACAATGCGGCATAGCTATCCCGACTGCGTTTGTTTTTATATTCACGTTCATGATCCACTGAAAAAACAAGCAAACGACAATCAACAAAAGATGAATTTCATAATCATATATTTTTATCTATCTATATTATAAAGGAACGAAGGCGAATATAATAAGATATAATCAGATTTTTTTATAAGTTCTTACAATGCAAATCACCTTGTTGCATATTACTATGTCCATCCACAAGTTCGTTCATCGGTCAAGTCTGAGTTTTTGCTAGTTCTTTGGTGTGCAACCCACGACTCTTGGGCCTTGACGCGCCGCGTCAGAGCTGCGGACTAATATAAGCAGTTCATTACTTTCAAATCTCCTACAACTAAAAAGAACAAAGTGTGGATATTTTTTGGTGCGACATTTGTTTTGGTTCGTCCGTCTGCCCACGCCTGCGATCCCACGACATCTCCTTGATTGAATATTGCCTGTCATGTGATAGAGGAATCACGGCAAAATAGGAAGTAGAAAATTATTGTACTATCCATATACACATTGCATGTTTGCATGCACTAGCATACATGGCAACGAGCAAATGGAAAGAGAATTAACACAGAAGGAATGAGAATTAAGACAAAAGGAACCTCTTTGTATTTCTGAGAACCTTGCCAAATCTGCCTACATTTAATTACTTCCCCTCTTTGCATTTGCAAAAGGGACAACTTTTTCCTCCTTTTTATAGTAGGAACATAAAAAGGTGACACAAATAATTGGGTAGAAGAGTGAAAATTTCTCAAAACGCAAGGTAGTCTGGTGAAAATTTCTCAAAACGCAAGGTAGCCTGGTGTGGAAGGTCAACAGAAACAGGTGGTGGATGACATAATGATGTCATCATATTTATCTAAATCGACCTCAGTAATTGTGATTTATGGACATTTGAGCTGAATAAAAAAAAATTAGCTCACATGTATGCAAAATAATTAGTGCTCAAATGTTCCTTGAGCACTTGGAGTCCAAGTATAAGCTAGTTGTATAATTATCCTCACATTTTGCAACCTCATCTAATTTGTTTTCTTCCAATTTCTCAGGGTTTAGTCGAAGTACTGCAGTGGATATCACAGCTTCTGGCTGTCTCAAAGCTTATAGTTTAGTTCTACCAAATTAGTCGCATTATATATAGGAGGCCATGCTTATGAAGATGGTCATGTCGTTCTTGATTTTTTTCCCCTGCTCATACATTTCGTATATCTATCCTTCTCCTTCATGACCTTCATGCAATCCGCATTTTTTTTATGCTGGATCCAATTTACTGATTGACTGCATGCAATTGCATTCTCAACAGGCACTCAATACATGACCAGCAATTGAAAATAAAAAGGAACGCGATCTTAAACTGAGCCTCTGGACCAAATGTCCTCTGTTTAAGCTTGGATTTGAAGTTAAAATTGGTCATTACATGAGCACCACGACAAGATCGATTTGCAAAAAGGTGTCGCTACTAGCTACTCTTTCTTTTCTAGAAAAGCTGGGTTTTGCAAGTTGGATGCCTCCATCAGTGGAAGGACGACACCCTAAGATCTGAACTTTATTTTAACAAGAGACTATCATAACAACTCCTATTAAACAAATCTTAGGTTTGATCAAGCTGGCTTCCATACACCTGAAAAGGCTGTAAAGATGAAGCCCGTTTGAGATTCGACTACACAACTTTCTCTCCGACAAGCAGAAAAATTGCAGTCACAGCACAGTAACATCAGTATGAGCATCTGCTCGTACCATACAACTTCCATCCTCATCAACCAATCAGAAGAGTTCCATCCACATCATGAACACACTGACCTATTTCTTGATCAAAAACAGTGATCTGTTTCTGTTTGGCATGCTGGTACACAAGAGAAGGCTGTTCATACTTCAAGATCAGAATCTCAGATCCAGCTATTCAGGGCCCTTGTCTGGTTAAGATTTTAGCAGAGCACAGAAACTGCCTATGAATCAGGTTACAAAAAAATTATATTTCCTTAACATTTATGCCTCTGTTTTGGTATTGTTCTTTAATGAGATGAATATTAAAAGAAAAAAGTCTAGAGGAGCAGTGTTATCTGTTTCCATAGCTGAACGCATCTTGTTCCAACCAATTAGGCTTTCAGTTGAATGCTAGGGTGCAGCCTGAATGATATGATAGTGAATAAAGTGTGACAGGGAGGTTTGTGTTCATGGCAACCGTTCATTTCATTTCAAGGGATGTAGGGCGTGTAACTGGCAAGTATATTGATGTTATAGCACTCCATGAAAGTGACCATACATGTCGACGACATCAATTCGTAACTGAGCAAATGCATGCAACCACTAAATATGCTTCGATTGCTCACAAATAGTTTGGACACAAGTGGTTCAAATAGCTGCCGCGACACTAATGTAATAACCACAAATGATTATGCTTCTGTCAAACCTTTGTTGTGGGTCATTTCCATCAAACCAAATAGCAGCCACTTGCTCCATTGCGAGCGCATTATATCAGAAATACTTGTATTTAGCTCAATAGTATAGCAATCCAAGTTGGTAAGAGTGCCAAGACACTGAAATGCCTGAACATAAGGATTGTGTTGTATGATGTTCAATATAGTGCGGATCACATTAGCGTCAAGGTGTGGTGATCTTTTCATCCTATGATGCATAGTCCCATCTGTGTCATAAAAGTACAACTGCATGTGGCATGGCCCCTTAACACCGAGCACAAGTTGATCCAACTTGTGATATATTTGGCCATGAGCTTTAAATGTATAAATTCCAGTACCCTTTGTTGTTGCCAAACTACGATCAATGGAAAACCCCATGCCGGTGAAAGAAAAGTGTAAATTGAAGTACCGAATGTTCCTTCTGAAATACTTTGCATCCCTCCTCTGGTATAAATATATTGATCCGTCTGTTATGACAACAAAATGCAGGACCTTCACCTTCAAACCTCTTTGCACGACAATAAAAACAGTTTTGCACTTTCTTCAAAACAGGATGGGTCTCAGGAAGACCCACATACACAAAGTTATAAGGATCTTGACCATTCGTTCTTGTTGTGGGTTCTATAGAATACTCATATTGAAAACCTGCAATTGTCAATTAGAAATTTTTAAGTTCGCATGAACATAAATCTCTAAAAATTATATATATATATATATATATATATATATATATATATATATATATATATGGGTGAAGTGTCATCACAAGCTCACCTTCATCATTAAACACTCTAGCTTCTATCATCCAAGTAGATGTCTGGGTCATCTTCACATGGGTTCTGTTCATCTAAGTCATTTTCTATTAAATAAATTAATAAAACATTACGCATTGCACATATACCACGCATTGCACATATACCACGTATGGGTCATCTTCTACCATTGCACGCAGCAGCAGCGCCGCCCGCCGCAGCGCCGCGCCACCAGCCCATCCCTTGGCCGCCTGCCGCACCCGCGCGCCCTCTCGTCCTCGTCCTCTTCCCCGCTCCCGCCGCCGGGGATGGAGGCTTCCTACAAGTTCGGGCCCTACAAGATCGACGCCAGGGAGGTCTTCCACGCCACGTCCCTCTCCTACGCCATGGTGAATCTCCGCCCGCTGCTCCCGTGTGGGTCACACACATACCCATGCTCCCTCCCTTTCCACTTCACCTCTGATGGTTCTTGCTTGCTTCGTTGCTGTAGACGCAGCCACTCCCGAACTCACTGCACCGTAGCATTTTTTTAGCTTGGGAGTTGCTGGAACAGGAAGATTAGTCGTCGCGACAGAAAGTGGGGGAAAGTATAAAAATCCCAGCTTTCTCGCGGAAATATGGTTGATGGAAATTAGATTGATCAAACGTTGGGTCCCGAAACGCTAAATAAAACTTGTGTATTCAGAATCATGCCCTGCTTCTAAGAAATTCGGCAAGGTAACAGTGTACCACTGCACCATGACCAATGGGGATTGTTTCAGTAGGCAAGGATCAATGGATCATGGGCATTGCCTTCTGTTTTGGCTGGGAAACCCAACCCAATTCCTGCCATCTCATGGTACTTTATCTAATCCCTACCTAGTGCCTACAGAACAAGCTAATAACAGTGTCATTCTAGATTTCCTCCTGATGAAACCTGAGACTACTGGCTAGTCCTTCCCTTAGACATTGCATTTAAGCTTTGCATATCTCTAAATCACCACATTGCATTTCTTTTCTTTTTTTTTCTCTCATAGACACTGCATTTAACAATACGAATCTTTCTTATGCAGGTCATATCCTTTTATTTCAGCGAAGCTGGCACTGTAATTTCTTGGAAGCTAGTTTTACAGTTTTTTCCACTCTGCAGACACTGTCTAATGATTGCTCACTTCAGTATAGTTCATGAAGAGCACTGAAACAGATATGAAAGAAACTGAGCGATGGCATTTTTCGACAAACCTTTGCATTGGCTCTCTTATTTTTAGACCTGGTTATCTAGTCTGTCTAGGGGGATCAAGTTAGCTGTAGGTACTCATTTAGTGAGGACTCTGTTTTATTGAGCCACTGACTTCATATTTGGTCATCTTTCCATGGAGACCATCTACAACTCTATGCCATGATTATCTGTTTTTCATATCATGCAACAGTTCCACTTGCAGAATAACTGTATGCCTGCAACTCAAGTTGACTTTATTAAAGTAAAATTTTTTTTGACTCTCTGATTGGAATTGTTAAACATTTTTTGTTGTGTTGTCATTTGGTGCAAAGCTGTCATAACTCATAACCCACCTGAGTAAATTTATTTGACTCAAAGATTAATACATCACATGTTGAGGAAGATGTGTTCTTCTATATGCATCATTTTTTCCTTGACAATACATACATGTTCTTGTGTGCCCCAAGCGTGAAGTGAAAAGATTCGCTGATCTAAGCTCTGATGAGATTAGTGACTTATGGGTTACTGCATTTGTTATATTACTATTCGTACTATGTCATACAGGCTATGCTAACTCCATTTTGTTCTTTTACTATTCGTACCATTGATTAGCTTGTTATGGACTTATATTTGTTATATTATATTCTATGATGATGCCATGAGGTTTCTTATTAACAAGTGATATTACTTGTCAGGATGGTCCTCAAGCTGGCCAAACAATTGCACATGTCCACATTCACCTCATCCCGAGGAAGAAAAGGGATTTTGAGAAAAATGATGAAATATATGACGCGGTTTGTGGCCCATTTTTCTATTAATCTGGTTATTTTATTACAATATCCAATCAAACAAAGCTTACCCTTTTCCTTGCTATGATAGATTGATGTGAAAGAGAAAGAACTGAAGGAGAAGCTTGATCTGGACATTGAGAGGAAAGATAGAACCATGGATGAAATGGCTCAGGAGGCCAATGAGTACCGTGCTCTTTTCTCCTAGAATTACATGATAGTATAGTAGTTAGTTTCTAAGTTGAGCTGACTGTTTGCTAGAAATAAGGCTTGCTACTTGTCCTTCGTTGTTGCAGTTCAGTTATGATTGTGCACTGACATTGTGATGGTGTCCAGTTCTGGTGTTATGTTCTGTACTGTGGAGAAATAATCATTTGTTGCAAGGAATGCATTCCTAGTGCCAACTCTTTTAGATAGATTAGAAACTATTTTTTTGTGTGTACTACAGAGCGTCAACTGTTTTCTGGAAGAATTATGTCTTTACTGCAATCTTTTTCTTTGTGGAATTGTAAGAGAGGATGTACCATTAGTCACAAATTACCCCTTCAGCAGTTTATGCAGGATTAGTTAAATTAGATGTCCATCTACTGTTAAACAGAATTGATTAGGACAGAAAGATTGTGTTTAGTTCTTTAGTAGCGTGCTAAAGTTTTATTCTAGTGCCAACTGTCCATTATGTTTTGTTCTATGCTAGGAGAATCTTGGTTGACTGTAGCCTTTTCACTGACTAAGTTATTTATTTGGATGATGCTTCTGTCCAAATATCAAAAGTTGATCTGATTCATGAATGCAAGATTCTGATCCTATCTAGCTGTTGTAGGCCTAGTTAAGCTTTATTCCATGCCCCCTGCTGATGCTTATGTTGTACAGTAAGTTCTTGACAACTCAAATGTTCTGATTAAAATCATGCTGATTGTTTCAATGTCTTTTTGTAGCAGTCCTTTGAAAAACATTGATCATAGCTTTTCACTTTTTGTTTTCTTTGTCTTTATTGTTGTCTTATCCTGAAAACTTTTTTTGGGGGGTGGAGAGGTTATGGTCCGTTGATCACAGTTGATGTGATATAAGAATGTAAAGAGGGCACTGGCTTTGCTTTGTCTTGAATGTTAACACTTGGGTTTGCTTTACACATACGTGAGCACATCTCTTGTAATTGGATAGATCTTCAACCCCCCCAACTTTTACTGATTTGCGTCTTGGATTTCATTGACTTTAGTCACTTTCATCCTTTCCGTTGCGCTCTATTTGCTTGGTATCTGGAATTTGAACTTTGTTTTATTGGATTGGATGCCCCTTGCTGCAGGCCATTGTCCATTGTCATGATGGGATGGCCTGGGCTAAATAGCTCTTAATCCATCAAGCTTTGTGTCACGAATAGCGGTCTGGCACCATTTGTAGTGATGAAAATGTACATGTTGCCAAATGGCCAGTCTACTGGTCAGGGTCAGGGTGTTGCTATGCTGTCTCCTGTCGCCATCGGAAGACATTGCCGCTGGACTAGGTCACCTGCAACTGCAAGCCTGCAACAACTAGTTTCCGGTTACAATTGTGTGCTTGCCCTGGTGTACTTGACATGTGCAAACAAGTGGTTGCTTTTGTGGTGGGAATCCAGACTGTTGCAATGGAATGTAATTTTTTTTCCAATTCTCAGGGTCTTTGCCGAGTGCCACGGGCAAGGCACTCGGCAAAGATTTTTCAAAAAAAAATATATAATTTTTTTGCCGAGTGCCTAGCCGCGGCACTCGGCAAAGTATTTTTTTTAAAAAATTTCAGAAATTCTTTGCCGAGTGCCTAAACAGGGGCACTCCGCAAAGAAATTATTTAAAAAAAATAAAAAAACTTTGCCGAGTGCCTGGGCAGGGGCACTCGGCAAAGTAATTTTAAAAAAAAATAAAAAAAACTTTGCCGAGTGCCTGGGCTGGGGCACTCGGCAAAGTAATTAAAAAAAATTGCCGAGTGCTGGGTCGGGCACTCGGCAAAATAACCGTTAACGACTGGCGCCGCAACGGCCGAAAATATTTTGCCGAGTGCCGCCCTAAGCACTCTGGCAATTTTTTTTTATTTTGCCGAGTGCCTCGATAAAAAGCACTCGGCAAAGACCCTTTGCCGAGAAAAATTTTGCCGAGCGGACCGGCAAAGCCTTTGCCGAGTGCTACACTCGACAAAGCCTTTGCCGAGTGCAAATGGATCTTTGCCGAGTGTAAAAACACTCGGCAAAGCCGCGGCCTCCAGTAGTGTGGCTTGCTGCCAAATAAAAAGCATTAGTTTATATTGTTGTCTTGTCAACAATGGACAAGGATTAGCTTTAGTATTCTTCCTATGTGAACAAAGGAAATCCAAAGTCTAATTCTTTTATAGAAGCATACATGAAGTTTATTTCAGAAATATTTCCTACCAGCCAATAAAATTACTAAATTGTTCTATATTATATAACACTATAATTGATGTGTGTACCCTGCAGTGAGAGGACCTGCTCCCCTAGCACACACCATGTGTTGTCATACTTCAGCATTTCAGCCATCCTGTTCGACCTGTTCAATATTCTGTTGCAGTTCCTTTGCAGTAGGTCATGACAAATTAGTGAATTACCTAATTAGACAACTGGCTCTGCTCTATATATCGTAATGATGTTTATTTCAGTTCTATTACTGAATTCCTATGGTGTTTATTTCAGTTTTATGTATGTTACTAAAATGGCTCTCATTCTAGACTAAAGTGGCTATGGTTTCAAAAGCATGAGCTTTTTTAGTTCTGCACCGTAGTTCAGTGACCCTCCAAAAGTTGTTTTCAAAGAGAAAAAAGTTGTTTTAGTCTACCTGCAGAGCATTAGAGGTTATTGTCATGTGCGGGCGCATGTACACCGGGCGCCGGAGGGCCCGCGACGTACGCAGGGCTGCAGAACAAGCAGCACGCGCGTGGAGCGCGCACGGTGGCATGCAGGGCCAGGCCACCACCAGTGGCTAGGTTAGGAAAGATAGCGTAGCTTTCTATTTTCAGTTCCTAAATTCTAGGAGCGTTTAGCTCTGATCGGTTGAGGCCGGTGGCCATATATTCCTGTAACCGCACATTGGTTAATCAAGCAAGATTATTATCCCATCTAATCTCCCTCTCTCTCTCTCTCTCTCAACGAAAGCCTACGGCAGAGGGGCAAAACCTCGCCGGAGAAGACCGACCGAGGCTACGATCTCCGTAGCCGAGGGCCAGCTACCCTAGGGCTCGACGCCCTTGACAACCTGGTATCACAATCCCGGCGATCCTCGCCATCTCGCTCCACCTCGCCGACCACAGCAGCCGCGCCTACCAACCCCGCGTCTCCATCCACTGCGTCCTCCTGCATCCACGCCATGGGTGATCAGGGCGACCTCAAGGCCACCGTGGAGTTGCTCGCTGCCGCCGTCACAGCCCTGCAGGCCACCGCGGAAGCCAACGCCAGGGCGATCGCTGCCTTGTCCTCCGAGCGTTCGTCCTCCTCGGGCACCAAGCCGGGCTCCGGCGAACACCACAACGACCGGCCGCCGAAATTCCAGAAGATGGATTTCCCGCGCTATGATGGCAAGTCTGACCCTTTGATCTTTCTCAATCGTTGCAACTCCTATTTTCATCAGCAGCGGATCATGGAGGAAGAGAAGGTGTGGATGGCATCCTATAACCTAGAGGATGGAGCCCAGTTGTGGTACTACCAAGTCCAGCAGGACGCGGGGACCCCTTCCTGGCGCCACTTCAAGGAGCTCCTCCACCTTCGCTTCGGTCCGCCCCTCCGCTCCAACCCCCTCGGCGATCTCGCCGCGTGCCACCGCACGGGGACCATGGAGGAGTACCAGGACCGGTTCCAGGCGCTGTTGCCTCGCGCCGGCCGCTTGGACGAAGTGCAGCGCGTCCAGCTATTCACGGCGGGGCTCTAGCCTCCCCTGAGCCACGACGTGGAAATCCACAACCCTCAGTCACTGGCGGCGGCCATGAGCCTTGCTCACAAGATCGAGCTACGGAACAGCTACGTTGCGCCGGCCACACGTGCGCCCCACACGATCCTCAGCGTGATCGCCCTCTTTTTCCAGCACCAGCGGCGTGCCTCGCTCTGCCGGCACCCACGGCCGACAAAACCACATCGGCCACGCTCACGGTGGAAGGCCGGCCCATCAAGCGGTTGACACGGGTGGAGCAGGAGGAGCGCCGTCGCCTTGGCCTATGCTACAACTGCGACGAGAAGTACGGCCGTGGGCACAACAGCGTCTGCAAGCAGTTGTTCCTCCTCGACAGCGTGGTGGAAGACGATGACGCCGATGACGATGCAGTGGGGGATGCGACACCAACCACGGAGACGCCGATCTTCTCCTTGCACGCGGTCGTGGGCGTGCTGATCTGCGACATGATGCAGATCAAGGTGTCCCTAGGCGCCACCACCCTCATCGCGCTCCTCGACAGTGGCTCCACCCACAACTTCATCGCCGAGGAGGCGGTGCTGCATACGGGACTGCCTGTCTAGCCTTGACCGTGCCTCACGGCGACCATGGCCAATGGCGAGAAGGTTGCCTGCCCCGGCATGATCTAGAACACGCCGGTCACCATCGACAACACTGACTTCCACGTCGATCTCTTTGTCATGCCACTTGCAGGGTACGATCTGGTCCTAGGAACTTAGTGGATGGCCACCCTGGGACCGATCGTCTGGGACTTCGCCGAGCGCACCATGTCCTTCACGCACCATGGTCGCACCTTCTGCTGGATGGGTGTGTCGACGCCCAGCGCGCCGGGGCTCTGTGCCGCGACGGCCAGTGAGTCCCTCCTCGATGAGCTGCTGGCCTCCTTCGAGGATGTCTTCGCCGAGCCCACGGGACTACCCCCAAGCGCGCCCGCGACCACGGCATCGTCCTCCAGCCGGGCGCGCCGCCAGTAGCAGTCTGCTCGTACCGGTACCCGGTGGCCCACAAGGATGAACTGGAGTGGTAGTGTGCCGCCATGATCGAGCAGGGCATCGTCCGCCGCAGTGACTCAGTGTTTTCCTCACCAGTCATCCTTGTCAAGAAAGTGGATGGCTCATGGTGATTCTACGTCGACTATCGGGCCCTGAACGCTCTCACCGTCAAGGATGCGTTCCCCATCCCCGTCGTTGACGAACTCCTCGATGAGCTACACGGTGCGCGGTTCTTCACCAAGCTGGACATGCGGTCGGGGTATCATTAGGTGTGGATGTGGCCGGAAGATGTCCACAAGATGGCATTCCGCACCCACGATGGCCTCTATGAGTTCTTAGTAATGCCGTTCAGGCTGTGCAACGCCGCGGCGACATTCCAAGCCCTCATGAACGATGTACTCCGGTCGTTCCTGCGTCGCTTCGTACTTGTCTTTTTTGACGATATTTTGATCTATAGCAAGACATGGGCGGACCATCTTCACCACCTCCACGTCATCCTCTCTGAGCTTCGGCGACACCAGCTTTGCGTCAAACGTGCCAAGTGCGCCTTCGGCGTCGCCTCTATCGCGTACCTCGGCCACGTCATCTCTGAGGCAGGCGTCGCCATGGACCCGACCAAGGTGCAGGCCATTCACGACTGGCCAGTACCTCACTCGGCGTGGGCGGTGCGTGGCTTCCTCGGCTTGGCGGGGTACTACCACAAATTTGTCGACAACTATGGCACCATCGCCGCGCGGGTGCGTCGCTTCTCCTGAAATGAGCCGGCGGCCACGGCGTTCGACGCGCTCAAGTCCGCGGTAACCTTAGGCTCGGTCCTCGCCATGCCGGACTTCGCCAAGACGTTCGTCGTCGAGTGCGACGCCTCGTCGCATGGGTTCGACGCGGTGCTCATCCAGGACGGCCACCCGGTGGCGTTCTTCAGCCGCCCCGTCACGCCTCGCCATCGCGCCCTCGCCGCTTATGAGCGGGAGCTCATCGGCCTCGTTCACGTCGTCCGACACTAGCGTCCGTACCTGTGGGGCCACCACTTCCTCGTCAAGACGGACCACTACAGCCTCAAGTACTTGCTTGACCAGCGGCTAGCGATGATTCCCCAACACCACTGGGTGGGGAAGCTTTTGGGCTTTGACTTCTCCGTTGAGTACAAGCCTAGGACGACGAACGCGGTGGCGGACGCTCTCTCGCGACGCGACACGGCGGACAAAGGGTCTATACTGGCCCTCTTGGCCCCTCGCATCAACTTCGTCACACGTCTCCGCCAGGCGCAGCTCACCGACCTGGCCCTCGTCGCTATCTAGGACGAAGTGCACGCGGGCTCCCGCGGGGCACCGTGGACAGCCGTCGACGACATGGTGCAGTTCGCCGGGCGCTTGTACATTCCACCGGACTCCCCCCTCGTTCAGGAGATCATGGCCGCTGTCCATGAGGAGGGACATGAAGGAGTCCAGCGCACGCTGCACAAACTGCGCCGCGACTTTCATTTTCCTCACATGAAGCAGCTCGTGCAGGATTTGGTGCGCGCGTGCACCATTTGTCAGCGGTACAAGTCAGAGCACTTGCATCCAGCCGGGCTCCTCCTTCCGCTGCCCGTGCCGCAGGGGGTCTGGACGGACATCGCCCTCGACTTCGTCGAAGCTCTGCCTCGCGTTCGGGGCAAGTCAGTTATCCTTACGGTGGTGGATAGATTTAGCAAGTACTGCCACTTTATCCCCTTGGCGCACCCGTACTCCGCCGAGTCCATCGCCCAAGCATTCTTCGCCGACATCGTCCGTCTACACGGCGTTCCCCAGTCCATGGTGTCCGACCGTGATCCGATCTTCACCTCGACATTCTGGCACGAGCTCATGCGCCTGATGGGCACCAAGCTGCACATGACCACCGCCTTCCACCCCCAGTCGGATGGGCAATCGGAGGCCGCCAACCGCGTCATCACCATGTACCTGCACTGCCTCACTAGGGATCGACCGCGCCAGTGGCTGCGATGGCTTCCGTGGGCAGAGTTCATCTTCAACACTGCTTACCAGTCTTCGCTGCGGGACACGCCGTTCCGCGTCGTCTACGGGCGTGACCCACCATCCATCTGGTCTTATGAACCGGGGGACACGCGAGTGGCCGCCATCGCCAAGACCATGGAGGAGCGCGAGGAGTTCCTAGCGGATATTCGTTATCGCCTTGAACAGGCTCAGGCGCTAGAGAAGAAGCACTATGACAAGACGCACCGCGACGTGTCGTATCAAGTTGGCGACTGGGCACTCCTCCGTCTACGCCAGCACGCGGCTGCGTCCCTACCCCAGGCGGTCACTGGCAAGCTCAAGCCTCGGTACTTTAGCCCCTACTGCGTCACGGAGCCGATCAATGAGGTCGCCGTCCGCCTGGCTCTGCCTCCTCGGGCACATATCCACGATGTCTTCCACATCGGCCTCCTCAGAAAGTTCAACGGACCGCCGCCGGATGCTCCACCGCCTTTGCCGCCATTCACCATGGTGCTGCCGCTCCAGAGCCGGAACAGGTCGTCCGGTCGCGCCTGGCACGCTGTGTGCGCCAGGTCCTGGTGCAGTGGAAGGGGGAGTTGCCTGCCTCTGCTACATGGGAAGACGTGGAGCCGTTCGTCGCCAAGTATCCGGCCTTCCAGCTCGAGGACGAGCTGCTCCTCGAGGGGGGAGAGATGTCATGTGCGGGCGCATGTACACCAGGCGCCGGAGGGCCCGCGACGTACGCATGGCTGCAGAACAAGCAGCACGCGCGGGGAGCGCGCACGGTGGCATGCAGGGCCAGGCCACCACCAGTGGCTAAGTTAGGAAAGATAGCGTAGCTTTCTATTTTCAGTTCCTAAATTCTAGGAGCGTTTAGCTCTGATCGGTTGAGGCCGGTGGCCATATATTCCTGTAACCGCACATTGGTTAATCAAGAAAGATTATTATCCCATCTAATCTCCCTCTCTCTCTCAACGAAAGCCTACGGCAGAGGGGCAAAACCTCGCCGGAGAGGACGGACCGAGGCTACGATCTCCGTAGCCGAGGGCCAGCTACACTAGGGCTCGATGCCCTTGACAGTTATAGAAAAATATATGTTTTAGTCCATAAATATCCATGGTGAGGGTTACGTAGATGTGCATTGATCCTTGCTGCTGTGATCTGCTCTTTTGATGCTTCTACATTAGCTTTCTATTGTGAGAAATCTTTGGGAAAAAAAAGCAATGACATACTTTTCTTTTGCCATTTATTTTCCTCTCTTTCTGGATGATCAGTAATAACTCTCTAGCTAGAAAATCCATTGAACGCAACATGTAGCAGCTGCTGCGCTGCTCGCCATTTCTGTCGATTGCTAAGAAAGACAGCTTTACCTTGCGCCTGTGTCGGAACTGTCCTGTACCAAATGCCAATCCATTTGGACACTGCAGAGACCAGATGGATGTTTACAGGCAGACAGTGCTCATCTCTATGGAATTTCAATCGTCATATTCCTGAAGGCCTGCACTTCTAGCCCGAGCTTCGCTCCTGCGGTTGTCACCAGTTTGGCTAGCTGAAAACTGCCCTACATATGTTTTTTTTATAGCTAATGACTATGAGATGGCCGCTTTTGCATGTGATATCTGAAGAACGGTGTTTGTATGTGTTTGCATGTGACCGCTTTTTTTTTATAGCTAATGACTATGAAATGGCGGATATAATTGTAGTTATAGGATAGGAAGTTACTGTAGCACCCGGTTTTAAGAACAAAACCAGATTATAGCACTCGGTTTTTAGAACAAAACTAGATACACACCATATGTGAGCCCACGAAGTCAAATATCACGTATAACTACAAATAAGGATAATATCAAAAGACAATGCCCAATATATAACGTACTTAGTATAAAGGATATAACCTTAAACAACAAACAACGGAAAGACAACTCCGATCTTCGGGTGAAGACTCCAATTCCACAAGGACAACTGACTGGTTGATTACAAGCCTAACTTCTTCAAACTCTAGCAATAGGTACCCATCTGAGATTTTTCCAAAGATTTAAAAAAGTAAAGCAAGCGTAAGTACATATCGTACTCAACAAATATATCATGGGGTTCATGAGGCTCAAAAGGCTGACACTGGTTTAACTGCGATTAGCTTTTAATGAGTTATCTTTTAGCAATTGGGTGGCAACAAGTTTATTCACAGGCCCATATAAACACACGATCAGGTAAACATGAATAATGAATAGCTTAATAAGTAATCATTAGTGAGCATCTTCATCATCAGTATCATCAGTGTTCATCATCTATTTCATAAGGGTCCAAGGCCGCTCGTGACCGTGACCACGGCTGATATAACAGTTTTACACTCTACAGAGGTTGTACACTTTCACTGTGAGTCGTGATTCACTCTTCCACCCGAGGTGATCAGCCTCTTGACCCACTACCAAGGAAGGTCGTCAGGGTTCACTATGAAGCCTTTTAATGTTTCGTCTAATAAGTTAGGGCCATTAGATTCACTCGGCAAACATATGTAGAGCCTCAA
The DNA here is from genome assembly GCF_019320115.1 of Miscanthus floridulus. NCBI lineage: Eukaryota > Viridiplantae > Streptophyta > Magnoliopsida > Poales > Poaceae > Miscanthus > Miscanthus floridulus. The sequence continues at coordinate 64,969,306 of NC_089593.1, forward strand.
TTCCCGATGGCATAATGACGCGTAGCCTATACACAATGGGACAGAGGCCGCACTATACCCGATTCGTCAAGCCATTCTTACGCCAATAAAGGTAGCCATTAACAAGCTAGAAAGGGTCCTCATACTGAGCTAAAGCCAGGACCATGTAGCCCTCATAGTTGTACTGTAAGTCCCGGATGTTCGCTTATAGATAAGTCCTTAGGGAGAGGAATCTAGAGCACCATATAATAGCCCAATGCTCTAGCCCCTGATTCTATGTTGCTAAAAAGCATCTTTTAGTGTTTATTGCATATATCATTAGTCAAGTTACAAGATCATGACTTTAGTTGAGCACTAGCATCATACTACCTAATGCAATAACCCATAGGTAACAAGGAATCTAGGATATTAAATAGCTAGGAAACTTACTACGGTTAAGGTAGATACATGCGTATGATTAAATTATTAAAGTGAATAGAACAACAAGGAAGATCACATGCTATACTTGCCTTAAACTCTGATCCTTCTTCTAGTCCAAAACTTCCAAGGAACTCCTTGATCAACATGTAAAGCTCACCGACTGGACAAGATCATAAAGCACCACACAAGCATCCATGCAATCATACACGAAGCAAACAATAGATCTAAATTAGAACAATACACCAAACATATAAAACAACAAGTAAAAAGGTGTTAAAGATGTTCTACACGTTACTACGAACACATAGACACAAAAAACACGCTAATCGGAACTATGGTTGTAAAGAAATGACTACAGGGTTTTATATTATAAAAGAAAAAAAAGACTATAAGCTTGATTTATGTTAATTAGGAAAAACTATGTGAGTAACATTAATTTAGATTAAACAAATCATATTTATACTTAAAATTGAGTTGAAGCTAATCATATTTTATTTATAAATATTTTAATATCATTTATGCCAATTCAACTTTAACTTGCAAATACAAACTTGTGAGAACATCTAATCAAATTTGATATTTATGTTTAGACTAAACATATTATAATTTAGAAACATATTTATGTTAGCAACTAGTCATGTTAAAACACATTTGCAAAAGAGCATTGTATATAATTATGTTGCTTTTATTTATAAAAACTAGTTGCATGCATATTAATCAAATTAATATTTAAGCATATATATATAAGTCACTTGACATGAAAAACGACGACACTAGCATGTAGATCACATCGATACGAATCTAACGCAATTAGAACGACTCAAAACAGACTTAAAACGAATATACGACGACGATATTACGAACTGGTGGTAATTTCATAATTACCTCGTCTTCATCCTTTGGACTCCCGTGCAGCCACCACCCAACCATGGCAACAGCAGCTGCGTAGGGGTGGGCTCGACTTGTTGCACGAAGGAGAGAATGGCCGGGCTGGCGACAGCGACGACGAGAGAATGAGGAGAAAAATCTAATTTACTATACGAGAGATTTCCTAAATGAGGGCTCCTCTTACGGTAGTTTTGGTGTACTTTACTCAAGGGGTTGGTACATATTTATAGAGAGAAAAACTCCCCACATCTACATTAACTAGCAATATGGTACTAATTGATGTTGCACCCTTCATATTTACTAATGGGCCTAAATAATCATTAAAGCCCATTAGTAAATAAATGCATGGACCTTTAGGATTTATTAGCATTATTGCACATGGGCTTTGAGCGTTGGAAAAAATGAGAGATTTATTATTTTCAAAATTAATAAATTTTGTGGATAAAATAATTCTAGAAAAGTCTAGAATTACTATTTAAGCTGCGAAAAATACTCTGAAAGCTCTGAAAATTCGCGAAACATTCCCAGAGACATTATGGAACATGAGGAACCCAAATAAAGTATTTGGAGCCCATGATAAGATAATTTGGAGCATCTAAAAATTAAATTATGCTCACAGACAAGTAGGAACAAGTTCTAGAAAAAGTAGTAAAAATTCCAGAGAAGTTCGTAGAGATTGATTGACGGACGAAGAACTGAAAGGAGTGATTTGCGTCACAAAGAAAAAAAATTAGAAAGCTTCCAACAAAAACTTAAGCCAAGAAACAAAGAATTTGATTGTAGAAAAAGATAAAGGCATGTTGGAGAAGGAAAATCGAGTTGCTAATGTATTTTAAAGACTTTGCTCACTCTCAACACACAAAAAGCAATAAGCAAACATCATATCATCCAAACGCCCGTCAAAATTAGAAAACTTTGAAAATTCACATTTTTCCTATAACTAAATTTGCACTAGCTCAAACTAAACTTGGTAAATTTTATCCAAATATTAAAATAATTCATTTCATTTAGTGTTTTCTATGCACAACCCAAAATCAGAAATTTTGGGGTGTGAAAGTTATTGGGGAAGTATTTTATTGTACAAAAAAATCAAGATTAAGAGTGGCTTTACCAAACTATTGAACATATTCTCTAATCTATTTCAAGCGCACAGTCATATACAACAACAACAAAGTCTTTAAGTCCCAAACAAGTTGGGGTATGCTAGAGTTGAAACCCAGCAGAAGTAATCAAGGTTCAGACACATGAATAGCTATTTTTCAAGCACTCCTATCTAAGGCTAAATCTTTGGGAATATTCCATCCTTTCAAGTCTCCTTTTATTGCCTCTACCCAAGCCAACTTCGGTTTTCCTCTGCCTCTCTTCATGCTAGTATCCTGGCTTAGGATTCCACTACACACCAGTGCCTCTAGAGGTCTCCGTTGGAAATGTCTAAACCATCTCAACCGGTGTTGGACAAGCTTTTCTTCAATTGGTGCTACCCCTAATCTATCACGTATATCATCATTCCAAACTCGATCCCTTCTTGTATGACCACAAATCCAACGTAACATACGTATTTTCGCGACACTTATCTATTGAACATGTCGTCTTTTCATAGGCCAACATTCTGCACCATACAACATAGCAGGTCTAATCGCGTACTATAAAACTTGCTTTTTAGCTTCTGTGGTACCCTTTTGTCACATAGGACACCAGATGCTTGGCACCACTTCATCCACCCTACTTTGATTCTATGGCTAACATCTTCATCAATATCCCCGTCTCTCTGTAGCATTGATCCTAAATATCAAAAGGTATCCTTCCTAGGCACTGCTTGACCTTCCAAACTAATATCTTCCTCATCCCAATTAGTAGTGCCGAAGTCACATCTCATATACTCAGTTTTAGTTCTACTGAGTCTAAAACATTTGGACTCCAAAGTCTCCCGCCATAACTCCAGTTTCTGATTCACTCATGTCCGTCTTTCATTAACTAGCACTACATCATCAGCGAAAAGTATACACCAAGGGATGTCCCCTTGTATGTCCCTTGTGACCTCATCCATCACTAAGGCAAATAGATAAGGGCTCAAAGCTAACCGTTGATGTAGTCCTATCCTAATTGGAAAGTCATCTGTGTCTCCATCACTTGTTCGAACACTAGTCACAACATTGTTGTACATATCCTTAATGAGCCCGACGTACTTCATTGGGACTTTATGTTTGTCCAAAGCCCACCACATAACATTCCTTGGTATTTTATCATAAGCCTTCTCCAAGTCAATAAAAACTATGTGTAGGTCCTTCTTCTTCTCCTTATACCGCTCCATAACTTATCTTATTAAGAAAATGGCTTCCATGGTTGACCTTCCAAGCATGAAATCAAATTGGTTCTCAGAGACCCGCATTATTGCTCTCAAGCAATGCTCGATAACTCTCTCCCATAGCTTCATAGTATGGCTCATCAACTTAATTCTCTGGTAATTAGTACAACTTTGAATATCCCCTTTATTCTTGTAGATCGGTACCAATATACTTGTCCTCCACTCATTAGGCATCTTGTTCGATCAAAAAATATGGTTGAACAGCTTAGTTAGCCATACTATAGCTATATCCCCGAGGCATCTCCACACCTCGATTGGGATACCATCCGGTCCCATCGTCTTACCTCCTTTCATCCTTTTCAATGCCTCTCTGACCTCAGATTCTTGGATTCTCCGCACAAAGCGCCTATTGGTGTCATCAAAAGAGTCATCCAACTGAAAGGTTGTGTCCATATTCTCACCATTGAACAATTTGTCAAAATACTCTTGCCATCGATGTCGGATCTCATCCTTCTTCCCCAAGAGATGCTCCCTTTCATCCTTAATGCACTTAACTTGGTTGAAGTCCCTTGTCTTTCTCTTACGAACCCTAGCCATCCTATAAATGTCCTTCTCTCCTTCCTTCGTACTCAAATATTGGTAAAGATCCTCGTACGCTCTACCCTTTGCCACACTTACAGCTCTCTTAGCAGTCTTCTTTGCCACCTTGTACTTCTCTATGTTGTCCACACTCCTATCATGGTACAAGTGTCTATAGCATTCTTTCTTCTCCTTAATAGCCATTTGGACTTCCTCGTTCCACCACCAAGTATCTTTAGCCTCGCCTCCACTTTCTTTGGTTACTCCGCACAACTCAGAGGCCACCTTCCGAATATTGGTTGCCATCTTCTCACACATGTTGTTTATGTCCTCTTCTTCCTTCCAAGAGCCCTCTTTGATAACCCTTTCCCTAAATACCTCTGATGTCTCCCCTTTTAGTTTCCACCACTTTGTTCTTTTAATCATAGCTTGTTTATCCCTACGGGCATGCACCTGAAAAAAAGAGTTTGCCACTAAAAGCTTATGTTGAGAAACAACACACTCCCCTGGTATCACCTTGCAACCCAAGCATGCTCATTTGTTCTTTCTTCTTGCGAGGACAAAGTCAATCTAGCTAGAGTGTCGTCCGCTACTAAAGGTCACTAGATGAGATTCTCACTTTCTAAATAAAGTGCTGGCTATCATCAGGTCAAAAGCTACCGCGAAGTCCATAACTTCCTCCCCCTCCTGATTCCTACTACCATACCCAAAACCTCCACGAACTGCCTCGAAACCTACGCTTATAGTACCTACATGCCCATTAAGATCTCCTCCTATAAAAAGCTTCTCACTATTAGGTACAACTCTAATCAGGCCATCTAAGTCTTCCCAGAATTGTCTCTTAGCACTCTCGTCGAGGCCTACTTGGGGGGCATACGTACTAATTACGTTCAAGACCATATCACTAATGACAAGCTTGACTAAGATAATCCTATCTCCTTGCCTTCTCACTCCCACCACACCATTCTTGAGGCTCTTATCAATCAAAACTCCTACTCCATTTCTATTCATGACTGTCCCTGTGTACCAAAGCTTGAAACATGTATTGTCCACCTCCTTCGCCTTCTGACCCTTCCATTTAGTCTCTTGAACGCATAATATATTTACACGCCTCCTAGTCATGGTATCAACTAATTCTCTTAACTTACATGTAAGCGACCCTACATTCCAATTACCTAAATGGATCCTAGTTAGTTTGACTAGCTTCCTTACCCTTCGCACCCGTCGACTCAGATGTGAAGACCTTTGCTCATTTTTCACTACACCCGGGCACCAATGTAGCGCGCCACTAAGGAAGCGACGACCCGATCCTTGCTCACTTGACACCATGCCCAGATCGTGACATGGCACGTCACCAAAGGGGTGCCAACCCGACCCTTGCCCATTTAACACCATACCCGAGTTCCGATATGGCGCGTCGCTAAGAGGGTTACGCCCCAACAGTTTTCTTTTGGGTTTCATCTCCATTAGAATGGCTAGATTTAACGTTGGCTCGCCACGCCTATCACAACCCTCCTCCTTTACCAGGGCTTAGGACCTGCTATGTTGAGACAACATAGGCGTAGTTCTATGAAATTTAGAATGAATGCAAAGTTTTCAATAAAAAAAATATAGACTTGAAGTACCATGCAATTGAAGTTCTATGAAATTTAGAATGAATGCAAAGTTTTCAATAAAAAAAAAAGAATGTAAAGAATCCAGGAATATTATAGAGGACGCAATGATTTCAAATCCTGGCTTGTGTTGTTTTCGTTAGTTTTTTATACTAGGTGTTGCGTACTCGCGGTGTGTGCCTACATGGTGATGTACATGCGTGTATACACGTCATACTTGTGATAGAGTATAAAGAAAGAATCTCATTTCCTCTCCAAGCTGATGTTGCATCGTCCTTTCTCCAACAAATTTACTATTGTTTCGCCCTTTTCTTAGTTACTATAGCTGCGAGCATCTCAATAATAATAACAACATTCATTCTGCATACGTATACTGCCAAGCGCATGTTGGGGTGACAAAAGCACCCTATCATCACTTACAATGGTACAGAATCACAAACATAAAAGTTACAAATGAAATGTTCAGATGTGCAGTACTCTAGCCTATTAACCGCGTCTGGTTTCAGCCCTTCGCAATCCATGCACATGTGTTGTGTTCTAGTGGAATTAGTCATAACTTGGTTGTTTAAATAGGTTCAGACCAGTTTATAATCATTGTCACTCCAAATATATAGCCTCTAGATAAACCTTTTTACCCAAAATGAGAAAAATATATAAGAGATGTACTATATGTATACAGGTTTGTTCCACATAAAAGCCGGCGGCTAAGTAGCTATACATAGGAACCCAAGTAAAAAGGACATCATGCTTATTCTCCTACAAAATGTTATGTAATATAGTAATAGCCCTTTCTGATCCAAGATGCAACTGTATACACATGGAGCTGAAAATGTTTCAACCTATGCATTTTTATGGTTGTTGAAAGCAAACTAAAAAGTTAACAAACACACGAATGGGATTGCATTGCATGCCTCATCACCAAAAGTGACATCTCAACGTCTCGGTTCCCACAAGAATCCACGTTCGACGACAAAAAAAGTGAAAAACACTAGCTAGCATATTGCTCATTTCCTTTGCTATGTGTAATATTTGAGATAATAAAGGGACAATCCGTAATGCAGGTTGGTTTTAAGTACTCCCTCCGTTTTGAGTGGTAAGTCGTTTTGACTTTTTTAGTTTATGGTTTTACTATGCACCTATATATACACTATGTCTACATACATAGTAAGAGTTGTTGAATCTAAAAAGGACAAAACGACTAACAATTTAGAACGGAGAGAATAAGATCTTTGCAATTTGGCCCTTTTCAATGAATCAGAGGCAAAGTTTAAAAATCTTGTCTATCTATAGGGAGGTGTCTATAATTTCATCAATCTTAAGATGCGCCAATTGGTCTAGTCTCACGGAATCACCGTGTTCGTGCTAGAATATCCTTACATGTGTTCATTGGTAAATGTATATGTGTATGTAGATATGACGCAAAACTGCAAGATTAGAAACACCTTCATGGCTACGTCATATGAATGCATGCATCATCTTGTTGCACTTATTAAATTAAGCTAATATAATAAGAGTTTGTTTAAGATTCTCTCACCTCTCTATCGAATCACATAAAAACCTTCATATGATGTATGATTCAGTGGTACATGCATCATCTTGTTGCACTTATTAAATTAAGCTAATATAATAAGATAGTTTCTTTATGATTCTCTCACCTCTCTATCAAATCACATGAAAATCTTCATATGATGTATGGTACAGTGGTACATGCATCATCTTCTTGCACTTATTCAATTAAACTAATATATAAGATAGTTTTCTTTAAGATTCTCTCACATCTCTATCAAATGAAATAAAAACCTTCAAGGCACTGCATAAGTCAGGGTTTGTTTGTTTCAGCTATAAGCTGTGAAAAAGCTACTTTAAGCTGTAAGATATGAAAAAGTTAATGTGAGCTATATGTTGTTGATAAGTTGTAAGTTGTTTGGTTGAAACAACTATAGAACCTACTCATCTATCTGTCTCTTTGAAACAACTCTAAAACGCCAATCTATTTCCACCCATTTTAAAAAGCAAAAAGCCGAAAGCCAAAGTAGGGTTCAAGGTGTTGTGAAAGAAATACTATGCGAAAGCAATAGCTTCTGGAAAAACAGCTTTAGGTTCCACCTATTTGGTTTGTATTTTACTTTTAGCAGCAGAAACGCTTTCTAGAAGATGTACCAAATACAACCTCAATCTATAGAAGATGGCTAATAATGAGGACTCATGTAGATAGGCAAGAGTTTGTAAAAGCATTGCTTGGAATGGTTGAAGAGTGAACTCTTACTTAACTTGTATCCACTCACACCGGCTTAAGAGCTAGTGAACATATTGACTACGATGAAAGGAACTACTAGGCTTGAAAAATATTAAATGAGATATATAGTATAGCTATTCATCTTTTTTTAGCTTGAAACCTTATAATAAGAATAAATATACAGAACCATTTGCAACTAAAGCTAGCATAAAAAAGTACGGGTGCCTGTCTTGGGCTTGTGTGGGGTCACTTGCTCAGAGGGATTTTTTTATTTTTAACACTTTTGTAAACTAATTTTAAATCTAACACTATTTTATTTTTTTTCTCAAAACTAACACTTTTGGCCACGCCTATTTCCATGGCGCGGCGAAACACCTGTGCTGCGCCACGCATGGTGGCGTGGCGAGGGGGATGACGTGGTAGGGTCTGCCGCTCCACCGATCTTGGCGCGGCAGTGCCGCACCATGGCCCACGGAGCGGCAGGACCTGGACGCAGATAGAAGCAGACCAGCCTCAATTCCAATTGAACGGGAGCTGCTGTCGGTGCTGTAAACAACTACAAGTACTGCCGCGATGCATTGAAACAAATATGAAGCAAATAAATGGAGTTCGTGTGCAAGTTGACAAGTTGCCACATAACATTTTCATTGGTTCGTCATAAGTTCCACATAACCAACTAAGTCTCCAAGTTTCGGACGACAATATTTGTTCGACATAAGTTTGACGTAACCACTAAGTCCCAGGAGTGTAAGGATCCCTCGGACGCCTCTGTCTCTTCGGATTTGTAGGCAACACATTGGGAGTGTAGCCAATGTCGGTGTGGTCACGTTGCCGCTGCGTACAGCTCATACCCTGCAAGTATCTGATATGCACGATTACTTATAATCTTTATGATCGTTAGTTCATGGAGCCTACGTCTTTAAAGAAACTACCTTTGTTACTACATGTGAGGCTCCATGGGTACCAAGCGGGGCACCACCTAGCTGAGACATGCTGATCTCGTCCTGCTACCAAGGGTCCCGCTGGTGGTGCTATATGCGGAAGCCCGGGGGGTCGTCGTCATTGTCCTCCTCATCGTCCTCGTTTGCAGGGTCCTTCCTAGCTCTATAATGTGGTGGTGTATGCACAGCGGAAGCGACACCTATCACCACTTAGAAGAGCTGGCTGGTGTCCTCAAAGAGCCAGAAGACGTGCCACCCGATTGTGCCGGGTAATTGTGTGTGGTCCCTAGTGGCAACGTCGTACACATCTTCGATCACATCTTCCTCGTCGTCCTCGTCAATCACCTTCTCAGTGTACGTGGGCTTGATATGTGTCCTCGTAGACCTGTGAAGCCACCGCAGGTACTCGTCGAAGGTGTGCTGGTCATGTGGGGCACCTGCATTGACCGGCTGCCGGTCCCTGGTCTGCAACAACTAGATGTACGCGTTGTGTGTCACGCGTCAATCCTTGGTCTTGTACCTCTTCCTGCTGTCATACCTTCAACAAAACAATTGTTAGTTGTACCATACACACCTCTAAATTGTAGCTTTGTTATTAATCGATAATGCACCCGTGCAATTCTTGGTTGGTGGAGTAAAGAGGTGGTGGGTAGCCTGTCATTCTTCCAAACTGCCTGCAAACCCTAATGGGCAAGTCAATCTCGACCACGTGGAAGAAAATAAGAGGGACGTTGCAGCGATACTCATCTGACTCATCCCTAGTGACAGGACTCAGATAGTCCTGGAGCTCCGGAGCATCCCAAGGACACCAATGCACCTAAACATTTCATAATTGAGTTAGGTTGTGATATAGTGTACATCGAACAACACATGTATGATAGGAAAGAGAGCGTAACCTGGTGCTGTGTCAGGACGTCGAGATAGTCCATGTACTCCCTGTACTTGCGCCTCATATTCGCTCTAACTCTGCTTGCGTCCAGATATACAGAGCTGTAGGGAGTGTATCCTACCCATTCCAATGCTGCATTGAACACGATAATGAATTAGCCATTAATAATTTCATCATATGTAACTACCTCGAAGAATATAGTGAACCGAAGTACTTACAGGGAAACCAGTAACAAGGGGCCTCCCAATAGGCCATCGTTCCCAACACCAAACCTAGAGTAGATAGGGGCAACGCCCAAGGTTTGCATACCCTGAGGTGCGATGGTAGACAATGCATAGCTATCGATACATCCATGCCAGGACTGCGCTGCCCCAACTATACGCCGATATGTTATCCCATGGCTGGTGTAGTATGTCAAGAAAGATCCAGCTGATGGTGTTGCCCAAGGCGTTTGGGAATATGAAAGCACCAAGGAAGTGCTAGAGCCACACTCTAGCGAACCTATCGATCTGAGCCTCATCAGCCTATGGGTCCAAGTAATCAAAGCGCTCTGTGATCCACGACGACGAAACACCGGAACTTTTCCTGAAATTCACCAAAGAAAATGAGACCCGATGGCTGTAGAAAAGCAATACAAGTATTAAATAGGCTTGAATTGCTCACTTATTTTTCTTGGGAAACCTCATTGTCCGGTGGAAGAAAGCCAGTGAACTGAGCCACCAGCTCCCTCTAGTGATCGTTGTCAACTATACATGTCACTAGAAGTCCCCCCAACTGAAGGCCAAAGATAGCCTTCACGGCCTGCATGGTCAAGGTCATCTCGCCGCAAGGTAGGTGGAACGTGTGGGTCTCAGGCCTCCACCTATTATAAGAATAGAATGACTGTTAGTTACCTCAAATTTGTTATAAGAATGTTTATGTAAAATGAAGGCACTCGCACCTGTCTACAGCTACAATATGTAGTGCTGGGTCAAGGGGCAGAAGACTATAGTTGACAACACGGACAAGCTCGAGAAAGCCGGCACGCCGTATGTACAGCGCGCAACGCTCATCCCACTGGTGCGCCCTGGTGTGCGTGCGGGGCCTCAAAGGAGACAAGGGCACCTCTACGTTGGTATCAGTCAAGAAGTGTGCTCGGTGCGGGTCATTGTACTCTACCTCAAAAAGGGAGTACAACTGGTGCTGCGTGGGAGGGGCCATCCTGTTACAAATTGATAAACAAAGGGTTAGAGTATTCAAATTAATAATATTCAAATTAACATTATGTAGCATTGCAAAATTTGAACTACTTGTTATGCAATAGGAACACAATATGAAAGCACATGTATATATTCAAAGTAACATTAATAGACATATTAAACAACTTTACTAGGAAAATAAGCAACTTCTATGTATGGACCTGCTGCCCTCGTCTTCTATGCCTGCGGGCGTTCGTGGTGCGGCGGGCGGCTAGAGGGGTGCCACGCCAGTGTGCGGGCACAGCGGGCAGGCAGCGGACGTGGTGAGCCGGCATTCGTGGCACGGGTGGCACGGGCGGGCACAGTGGGCGCCAAAGAATAGGGCGACGACATCGCTTCTTGATGCCCCAGCGGTGATTTGCTTGCTTTGGGGCAGAGACCACGTGTGCACATAGTAGGGCGGCAGCATGGCTCCCTTTTGTGGCCACTAGCGAACTCGTGAAGGAGCCTGATGGTGCCATCATAGTTCTTAAGGTAAGTGAAAAGCGTTTTACTGATCTTAGGGTTGGGGATTGGTACCGGATTTGGGTAATTTGCATTCCTAGGGTTCGGATTTGGGCAAAAACCGGGGCTTAGTATTGAAGTTGATTCGACTCCCCTCCTTCTCGGTGCTTAAGCAAAACCCTATATTCTGATTTGGCTTAAAGAACTTTGAATCGGACAAATCCGAGGCTATTTAGATCTTAACCAAACACTAATTAGGTCTTAGGGTTCAAGAATCAGGCTAAGCGGCTTCTCGAATACCAATTGTTAGAACTTATACTTAGACAAGATCTTAATTAACCTAATTACTGGAATGCCTAAACCAAAATTAGCACTTAATTAGGACTTTAATCAATCTTACTCGCTGCCGGCGTGCGTTGTCGTCGTGGTCATGCGGGCATCGTTGTCGTGGTGGCATGCGAGCGCAGCGGGCGGCCGGCGCGGTGACCGCGTGTGGGCGTGGTGGGAGTGGGGCGCCGGCGTGTGTGGCGTGGCCGGCACGGTGGGCGGCGGGCGGCCGGCGGCAGGCGTGCAGGCAGTGTGTGGCCGATGGCAAGCACGGCGGGCAGGCACAGCGGGCGGGCAGGTAGCTAGGCCGGCACGCGTAGCAGCGGGTAGGCAGACAGAGGGGGGCGGCAGCTCGCGGGCATTATTTACCGGGGACTACCACGACATGGGCCGTGGCACGGCCCTGTTGTGCCAAGATCTATGGCGCGGTAGACCCTACCACGTCACCTGTCAGTGCCTCAGTCGTCGCCACATCATCCCCCTCGCTGCGCCACCATGCATGGCGCGGCACAGGCATTTCGCCGCGCCATGGAAATAGGCACAACCAAAGTGTTAGTTTTGGGGAAAAACTAAAACAGTGTTAAATTTAAAATTAGTTTACAAAAAGTGTTAGGAGAAGCATGCTTGTACGAGGTGGGGAAGCATGCTTGTACGAGGTCTATGCTCGTTAGGAGAACACGCAGGTACGTAGGTTTCATGCTGAGCATCCGGTCGTCTTGTCAGAGAGCCGTTGGAGGCAACAGTTGGACACGTGGCGGTCTGGCAGCTACCGGACACGTCCGGTATAGCGACCTGACACGTCCGGTATTTGCGATCGGTGCGTCCGGTGCAGCGTCCGATTGACCCAAAAACGCCCAGTGAAGGGGTAACGGCTCTATTTGTTTGTGGGGTTATAAATAGAAGCTATGGTCGGCCTTTGGCCATGAGCTGAGTAGAGCTGAGCACCTCGAGGGACTTTGTGTCCATGCTTGAGAGTGCTTAGAGCCCTCCATCTCACACATACTTGATAGTGATCATTTGATTGTGTGAGTGAGCGATTCTAGTGCGATTGCATCGTGAGGTTGCATCGAGTGGCATTAGGTGATCGAGTTGCAAGCCGGTGGTGCTTGTTACTCTTGGAGGTTGCCACCTCCTAGACGGCTTGGTGGTGGTCTCCGTCGAAGCCGACAAGAAGCTTGTGCGGCGCTCCGGAGAAGTGCTTTGTGAGGGGCATTATGCTCGCCCCGTGGGAGCCACGAAGAGCAACTTTAGTAAAGCGTGTCATTGAGCTACCCTCACTTTCGGGGTAGGTTCTTGCGGTACCCGACATGCGGGCTTGGCAGGTGATGCCAATTAGCTGCCAAACCACCAAGTGAGCGGTCGACACAACGGGGACTAGCGTGTTGGCAAACACGTGAACCTCAGGAGAAAAATCATCGTGTCAACCTTGTTCTTCCCGTTGGTTTGCATCCCCGTTACACAAGCTTGTGATTATTTTCATATACATTAAGCTTGGTTTGTTGCTCTTGTAATTAGTTAGTTTGTGTAGCTTACTAGTTACCTTCTTGCTTGTGTAGCATAGAAGTAGCTCCCTTGCGTGGCTAATTTGGTTTGTGTAACCTTGTTAGTCAAATTGCTTAGTTTGTGTAGCTAAGTATTTGTGCTCTCTAATTTGGCATTGGTTGCCTTATTATTGAGCATTGCTAGTGAGCTTAGTTGGCTTTGTGCTTTTGCTTACTAGCATGTGTAGGAGCTCCCTTGTTGCTTAAAGTATTAGTGGCATAGGTTTGTGTGACCTTGCTCCTAGAATTAGTTAGGAGAGCTCTAGCTAGCCCGGCACCTTTGTTGCTTGATTAGTATCTTTGGAAGGTGCTAGAGAACATAGATAGAGGGGTGTAGTCTTGGCTAGACCGATCGTTTTAATTCCGCCCTTATTTCGGTTAGCCGACGCGATTAATTTTATAAAAGACTATTCACCCCCCCTCTAGTCTGTCATCTCGACCCTTCAAGTGGTATCAAAGCCCGGTCTCTCATTTGTGGTCTTCACCGACCTGAGAGGATGGCGTCTAATGGGCTAGATGTTTGTGAGGCACACATTTTTGTTGGCACAAACTTTGCACTTTGGAAAAATCACTTGCTTGATCATTTTCCTGCAAAGGGACCTAAATTTTGGTGGGTTGTCACAAGTGGTCTCACCCATGTCTTGGACCATAGAAATCTCACCAAAGCTCAAAGAGTTCTCTATGAATTTGATGCACATGCTTGTTGTTTTCTAATGGATGCTTTAAGCTTTGATTTGATGAAACAAGTAAACATCAAGGGAACCGCTGGTGAGATATGGGAGTCCATCAAGGAAACCTTCGGTGATTCCTCCACATGGGATGATGGCAAATTCAAGGAGGATGAGCCCAAGGAGGAGGCACATGAGTGTGTTGAGCATAACCACAATTTGGTGATTGTGGAAGATTGCTCCACCTCATGGTCAAGTGATGATGATGATGATCGATCAACTACAAGTTCACTTGACAAGGTTGATGATGATGCCACAAGTGTTGCAAGTGATGATTCTACCCCATGCACACTTGATGGTAATGATGGTTCATGCTCAAGCCATGATGAAGATGCTACTACATGCTCTCCAACCACACCACATTGTCTCATGTCACAAGGTGACACCAAGGTATCAAATGATAATGTGGTTGATCATGTTGATTCATATGATGAGCTTGTTAGTAGACTTGCTAGCATGACCATGTCTTTAGAAAATGAGAAAGCTAAAACATTGAAATTAGAAAGTGAAAACTCATTTCTAAAGAACTCTTGTGAAGAACATAAGAAATTACTTGATGCTTATAAATCTTCACATGATGCGCTTAAATTGAATCATGAGACACTACTTGCATCTCATGATGAATTATTAGAACAACATGCTTCTCTACTTAAAGTGTTTACAAAGAAACTTAAAAATAATGAGAGCTCATCACATGGATCAAATGATAAATTGCAAATTATTGCTAATCCTTGTGATGTAGGGAAGAAGCATGTATTCACCTCTTGTGATGATTTATTAGATATGCCATGCTCTTCACATATAGATGCTTGTTCTACTTCTATGTCTTGTGAGACTAACCTTTTGAAGAAGAACAATGATCTCAATGAACAAGTAAAGAAATTGAGCAACAAGTTAGAGAGGTGCTACAACTCTCAAGTCACCTTTGAGAACATGTTGAAGACTCAAAGAAACTATGGTGACAAGTGTGGCCTTGGCTTCAAGAAGAAGATGACAAAGGGTGAAAGAAAGAGAGAGAGAAAGATGAAGAAGCTACAACAAAGAAAGCTCTCTCATACCATGTGCTACCAGTGTCATGAAGCGGGACACCTTGCAAATGGTTGCCCTAACATTGAGAAGCTCAAGAGTATAAAATAAGAAGAGAGGCTAAAGCATGTCAAGTGCTTCAAGTGCCGCACTTGGGGTCATCTTACCTTAATGTGCCCAACCAAGCAATTGGTGAAGCAACAAGTGAAGCCTCAACCAAAGCCACAAGTTGAGCAAGAGAAGACACCCCAAGTTCAAATCAAGATCAACCATGAAGATGATGGTGACTTGATGATAAAGAAGAAGAAAACAGGAAGGGGTGGAAAGGCAAGGCATCCAATGCAAACTCAAGATGCCAACATGATGAGCAAGAATGAAGATGAGAAGAAAGATTATCCTCACATCAAGTGCTTCAAGTGTGGAAGTATGGGACACTTTGCCTCTAAGTGTCCTACCAAGCTTGAGAAGAAGGCTCAAGCAATCCATGAGAGGCAAGGCAATGAGAAGCACCACATGAGCAAAGAAGAGAAGGCTCAAGCAAAGAGAAAGTGCTACTCATGCCGGGAAAGGGGACACATGGCACATTCATGTTCCCTAGGTGATATTTCTAAGCCTATTTCAATTGTTGATAATAATATGCTTAGGAAGGATGGCAATGGTACCTCATTGGTTGCAATTGCAAAACATCCCGCTACTCATACTAAGGCATTGCCTAAGTATGTTGCTCCTAACTTGAGAGGACCCAAAGTTGTTTGGGTACCATCAAAAAGTGGTTGATTGTTTGTAGGTACCAACAACATTGGAGACTTGATTCAATTGATCTCACATTGTTCATCATATGTTGAATCAAGTCATGAAGCTTAGTGCACATACAAACCCAATGCCAAGTGAAAATTGAGTGAAGTCCAAATGGGCTACAACATACAAGTGTCAATTTCAAGTTGTTGGTGATTCATTGGATATATTTGATGACTTGCAAATAATTAAGTTGAAGCTTGCTTGTTGGATGATCATGAGCTAACCAAGGTATATCTCTTGTTGATCATTTCATTTGGGTGCATATGAGTTGATTGAATTGGATAAATATGCAATGTTGCTTGCTATGAGATGATCGAATGGATAATTGATTAGTAGTCAAGTTTGGATTGATTTGTGTTGGATAAGTTCATAAGATGACATTTAGTAAGTGGTTTGAATGGATATATGTCTTATGGAAGTATTCAAACAAGTTAGCTTCAAGTTTGATTCATATTTGGTGAAGTATAGCTCAATTGTTGAAATCTGTCCTATATTGCAAAATCTGAGCTAGCTGTGATCTTAGCCATGTTTGAGTGATCAAAACTTATTGGATTGGAATGAAAATTGGTATACATGCTCTAGACTTTTGGTATAATATGCTGTACAATTTTCATGAAAATTGGATAAGAAATGCTTCGGTTTTGGAGTAGATCTTGTCAGCTATAGTGCAGCTGTTTTCAGCATGTAGCAATGGTGGAAGAATTGATATTTGGCAGCAATCTAGAAGTCAAAAGAATCTAAAATTTTTAAAGCTTCTAGATGACTTAGTAAAGAACATCTCCACCAAATTTAGTGGTATTTGGATTTGTACTTTGGGAGATATGCTTATTTCTTTGAAGGGTACAAAATCTGTCAGAAAAGTGACAAATGTTGGATTGATCTAGAGTCACTTTGATTGAAAGGTCCTCAAGTTGGAAACATGTTTACAAGTGTTTGAGGTATCTAAGTTTGGTTTTGAAATGATCTAAAAGCATGACAAGAAAAGAGTACAAGGCCATTTGATTGTGGAGTGTACTTTGCACACCTTTAGTACTCAAGATGAAGATCAAGATCACACTCAAGTTGAAGATGAAATTTAAGTTCTAGTGACAATTGGAAATCATGTGGTAGAAAGAAAAGAACTTAAACAAGAAGAAAGAAAAGGACTTAAAGAAGGAATCAAGGTTACTCATCAAGTTAAGTCCATCACTTGGATCAATCAATCAAGTTATTTCAAGCGAGTGTCAAGAATGGTTCTTGAAGAGAGGTCACTTCTCCCTAGTGTAGGGGCTTTCTGCCTATGTGTAGGTAAACCAAGTGTGGTACTTGGAAGGCTAACATGGAAGTGGTGATCCGAGGAACATTTGAGATGCTTAGTTGAAGCAATCAAAAGGGTTGATCAAGAAAAGCAAGCAACACCCAAAAGAGAGCTAATCATGATATTTCAAGCGGTATTCTCAAATTGATACTCTCATGCAAGCAAAGATCAAAAGATAAAGCAAGTCAACCACAACAAGAAAGTGCACTTGATCATAAGTGGTATTCATTTCATATGAGTGAAGAATGAAATTCAACATGGTATCTATTGGTCTTCACCAAGCTTATAATTGGACTTCACATTGCTATTGGAGTAATGAATTGGAATCTATGTGACTAACCTTTACTCCAACATAGCAAAGGTATCATTGTAATGTGCATGATCATTTCATCCCTTACTAGTATGCGGTTAGTGCATATAGTACATGCTTCATAGGATCATGCATAACAAATGAAATATTTAAATTCATAGCCTACCACTATTGTTTGAATAATTACTTGATCTAGTGGTTAGTATATGAATTTGTTCATGAGCTAGTGATCCCAAGTACTTGATCTAATTTGGATTGCTAACAAGTGACAAGTACAACATTGGCAAGATAACCCTTGCAAGAGGTGTGAAGAAGCTTGTCATTGGTTCAAACCGGACTTGAAAGCTTAGGCAAATCAATTTAGTTCAAGTCAACCATAGAAGCTCATGATAGTGATAAAAGTACAAGCACAAGACAACAATGCAAATGGATATCTAGTTTGTTTGTTTCAAATGGTATCTAGACTCAAGTATTTTATCAAGAATCTACAAATAATGTCTAGATCAACTCACAAGTGATATCCTATAAGTGGTACTCATGAAGATATCAAATGTTCAAGAAATGGTCTTTATTGATAAATCAAACAAGTGGTTCCATACTAGAAGATTCTTTCAAATGGTATTCACTTTATACAAGTGGTATCGTATCTATACATAGTATCAATCATGCAAGATGATGGTTCCACAAGTGATCCTCAACTTTAAGTGATCATCAAATGAAGAATACATCCCTCAACTACAAGAGCTCAAGTGTATCAAATGGATGACCCATGCTATCACATAGGGGGAGGTGTCCCACAAATTGATATCAAGATCAAAAATCTTATGTGTGGTATCTCAAGAAGCCCTACACAAGATACAAGGGGTACAAGTTACAAGTGGTATCTACAAGTGGTGTCATTCCAACAATCATGAAGATGTCCATCAAAAATGCAAGATTCAAGCCTCAACCTTCTACCCCAAATGTATACCTTTGCATCAATGAGAAGCTCACCTTTTATGGAAATTGATGACAAAGGGGGAGAGATTGTACAAAGATATGTAAGCTTTGAGATTGAGATTGTACAAGTTGGAGAGATAAGATATAAAAGCTCAAAGAAGTAGAGGTTGGACATGGACATGGACAAAGAGGGAGCAACATTGAAGAAAAGAGATGGATCAAAATTCTTGGACAAGAGAAGCACACAAGTAGGGGGAGCAAGCTCATGAACTTTGATTGATTGCATTTGATATGTGCATATTCATGTGCTTGTTTGCATTGCATAAGCTTTCAAATTCAATATGCATGCTTGTGTGGTGTATGCTAGTTATAGAACTTGAATGATGATTTGATAACTAGCATGCATAGGATGATAGCTAGACACTTGGTATGCTTTTCAAGTAATGCTAGTACCTTGCTTTTAATGTTGATCTCACAAAGTATCTAGTGCTTTTATTTCCAAGTGATATCTAGCTAACCATG
Organism: Miscanthus floridulus; assembly: GCF_019320115.1. NCBI lineage: Eukaryota > Viridiplantae > Streptophyta > Magnoliopsida > Poales > Poaceae > Miscanthus > Miscanthus floridulus. Next base: position 64,988,326 of record NC_089593.1, read on the forward strand.
GTGCTAAGGATGAACTTAAAGGTGCAACTCCGATTGGTACACGCTTCAAAGGTTTATTCTATACACCTTAGCATCATTTGGTAGTAATTACTCTCCCACATTTTTTTAATCTATGCATATGTGCGAGCTTCAAATCAAACATTCTAGCACATATGTAGGGGGAGCTAATACTACCATCTCGGGTTTGTGGTACTTGTCCAAAATCATTTTCATATGGTAAAATTGCTTGGGCAAGCAACATGAATCCAAAAGAGCTTAATTTCCACATCTTTGTAGAGTTGTCATCAATTACCAAAAAGGGGGAGATTGAAAGGTCCTTGTGTGGTTTTGGTAATTGAGTTAAAACCTAGGTGGGCTAATTGTGTTTATGTGAGATACACAGGTGATTAGTCCACATATACATGTGTGTAAGCAACATATGCCATGAAGGTGAAAATGGCTTGGAGATGTTGCAAAGCTCACACATGTGAAGATGAAGGAGCTCATTGCACATGAGACATGACATTGAGTCATGTGATCAAAGGTGGAGAAGATCAAGACAAGACTTGGCTTGATGGACTGGTTACAAGCGTGAAGGGCAAGTCGGAGGCTTTGGAGCGATGGACCGTGTGGCGGTGAAGCTTGAGCAAGACTTGGCGCCGATGGATGAAGGCAACGGTAAAAAGCAAGTGAAGTCAAGATCAATGAACCAATATGATCATGTGATGATATGAAGTGGATCATATCATTGTTGATCGTGTTGGTGCATGTGTTGCATCGACATTGGAGAAGATGGAATGGAATGCGCAAGGCAAAGGTATAACCTAGGGCATTTCATTTCACCGGTCATAGGTGTGTAAAGAAGTTTATGACCGGGTTTAGGATAGATGGCCGTACTATCAAGAGGGGCAAACTTGTTTGCATATCGGTCATCTAGTGCCACTCGAGTGATCTAACTTTGCATCGTCGCTAGGATCGAGTGGCGTGGCAAGTTGAGTGGCTAACACCCTTGAAAATGTTTGTGAAAATATGCTAACACATGTGCACAAGGTGATACACTTGGTGGTTGACACATTTGAGCAAGGGTGAAGAAGATAGAGTTGAAAACGAGTTAATCGCGCTGGTTACAGAGTGACCGGACGCGTCCGATATGGTGACCGGACGCGTCCGGTATGGTGACCTGACACGTCCAGTATTTGGCGATGTACTCAGTGACCGAACATGTTCGGTTTGAATCCGAAAACACAGTGTTCGGCAGTACAGTCGATTGGACGCTGGCAGCGTCCGGTCCGGTGTGACCGGACGCGTCCGGTCGTCAGTGGGTGCTTACTGTACTCGACCGGACGCTGAGGCTCAGCGTCTGGTCAGTTTCTAACAGACGCGTCCGGTCGGCCCTAGAGGCTTACTGGACTCGACTGAACTCAGCGGCTGAGCATCCGGTCGTCTTGTCAGAGAGCCGTTGGAGGCAACGGTTGGACACGTGGTGGTCTGGCAGCTACCGGACACGTCCGGTATAGCGACCGGACACGTCCGGTATTTGCGATCGGTGCGTCCGGTGCAGCGTCCGGTCGACCCAAAAAACGCCCAGTGAAGGGGTAACGGCTCTATTTGTTCATGGGGTTATAAATAGAAGCCGTGGTCAGCCTTTGGCCGTGAGCTGAGCAGAGCTGAGGACCTCGGGGGACTTTGTGTCCATGCTTGAGAGTGCTTAGGAGCCCTCCATCTCACACATACTTGATAGTGATCATTCGATTATGTGAGTGAGCGATTCTAGTGTGATTGCATCGTGAGGTTGCATCGAGTGGCACTAGATGATTGAGTTGCAAGCCGGTGGTGCTTATTACTCTTGGAGGTTGCCACCTCCTAGATGGCTTGGTGGTGGTCTCCGTCGAAGCCTGCAAGAAGCTTGTGCGGTGCTCCAGAGAAGTGCTTTGTGAGGGGCATTGTGCTCGCCCCGCGGGAGCTGCGAAGAGCAACTTTAGTAAAGCGTGTCATTGAGCTACCCTCACTTTCGGGGTAGGTTCTTGCGGTGCCCGATGTGCGGGCTTGGCGGGTGATGCCAATTAGCCGCCAAACCACCAAGTGAGCGGTCGACACAACAGGGACTAGCGTGTTGGCAAACACGTGAACCTCGGGAGAAAAATCATCGTGTCAACCTTGTTCTTCCCGTTGGTTTGCATCCCCGTTACACAAGCTTATGATTATTTTCATATACATTAAGCTTGGTTTGTTGCTCTTGTAATTAGTTAGCTTGTGTAGCTTACTAGTTACCTTCTTGCTTGTGTAGCATAGAAGTAGCTCCCTTGCGTGGCTAATTTAGTTTGTGTAACCTTGTTAGTCAAATTGCTTAGTTTGTGTAGCTAAGTATTTGCGCTCTCTAATTTGGCATTAGTTGCCTTATTATTGAGCATTGCTAGTGAGCTTAGTTGGCTTTGTGCTTTTGCTTACTAGCATGTGTAGGAGCTCCCTTGTTGCTTAAAGTACTAGTGGCATAGGTTTGTGTGACCTTGCTCCTAGAATTGGTTAGGAGAGCTCTAGCTAGCCCGGCACCTTTGTTGCTTGATTAGTATCTTTGGAAGGTGCTAAAGAACATAAATAGAGGGGTGTAGTCTTGGCTAGACCGATCGTTTTAATTCTGCACTTGTTTCGGTTAGCCAACGCGATTAATTTTATAAAAGACTATTCACCCCCCTCTAGTCCGCCATCTCGACTTTTCAGTTAGGCTGCTTGCAATTGCTGCCCTCGAGAACTAAAAACTAAACTGAAACGATGTTACAATCCTGCAAAAAAAATCATGCTCTAGCTGCAGCACTATTTCTATCATGTACAAAAGAAATCCAAGCACAAATTAAATCCTTTGAAATGCAATTCCTATCATGTATAAAACTTAGAAAAATCCAGCCACATCTTATCCAAACACATCCTAACATGCAAATGAATGTAACAAGGTCGACACAAAGGATTTGAGTTTCCAAATCCATCAAGCAACATTTAGCAATACAATCTCAGTGAATCTAATGTCATAATATTGGAAGAAAACCATATCAGAGCCCCACGAGCATATCTTATAATGTTTATTTTGCAACAATTCCAAAAAACCTCAATTATCATCGAGTTTTGAATGGAAGACTGATTTCAAATTGTGGTGATGACCCTGACCAAATATGGGAATATAGACATGTAAGATATTTGAAGAAGAAGCAATCACAATGCATGCTATGAACTGACGGAAATACAATACATTGACTCTATAAGGGCCCGATGTATTACAAAATGTGATTCCTGAACGGTTGCACTGTCCTGATATCAGGTTGTAATAACTTCATGTTCAATATAACTAAATCCGAGTGACTGACCCCATAAATACCGTTAATTTTGCACACATCCATATCACATTGAATATAATTACTTGTACACTCAGAATAATCTCATGTTCCTTGTCAGGAATAACTCAAAGTAAGGTTTTGACATACATACATATTCAATTCAGATATTCTTCCTAAGACCACCAAGCAAGTTACAAGTCATAGACAACACCCAAAAGCTAATCTACTATTCTAGAACAAAAGCTTGCTAGAAAAAAATCACTGGCAAATTATAGGAGCAAAGCATGATGTACAATTATAGTGGTAGTAGGCTAGGCTAGCACCTAAGGTGACCAGAACATGCATCACTGAATATAACACTAGGCTAGTAGCTAAATAGAAGTCTAACTTGCATCAGTGATTGAAAGTATTTGTCCGATTGATAGACGACTGAAGAAACTTAGAGTTTAACACTTGATGTTGGTCATCAAGTGAAATGGTGGTTGTATGACATAATTGGATTGTATATTTGTTTTTCCCATAGCAACACAAGGACCTTCAGCTACTCTATTACACATTATTTGCTTGACAAATGTGGCCCCTGAACAAGAAAAAATATGAAATGCATAGTAAGAAAAGAAAGAAAATGTCATTTTGTCTGCATAATCAGTTAAAGCATGCTGGTTTAACTTAAAACAAAAAAGGTACCCTAGTTCACTTATTACACAACCCTTACATTTGACAAGTTAAAAGTAGAGTTCAGAACAAGTAAAGTGCAACCCCAACTCATGGTGGGAAACCATCAGCAAAGTCCACCAAAAATACAGGGCAAGGGAAATACATTTCCTTGGCTGTTGGGCTGCCAAGGAAAATAGGGCCACATCTAATGTGTCATACGGAAAAGGACGTCCACAAATATTTAGATGGTGTTCCCTAGAGTGAACATTGTATCCATTTATCCAAGCATAACTCAATTACTGAGCAGCAACCCCCCTTTTGCATTGTTACATATTTTCTTGCTTGATTAAATGCCATCACAGCAAGTTAGTTTACAACATGCTTGGGTACTGCAAACACGCAGTTAGATATCCTTTGATGGATGGTACTGTAATTCATTCCGATAGCATTGCCTCTTTAATCAAGAAGATGAAGAGGCATAAAAAATTCAGAAACTAAGTATACAGCAAGAACAATCGTGAGAGAAAACAAATAACCAACAAGAAACCTCATGCATGGATGCAAAAAGAGAAGGTATATTACCTACCTTGTGGGCTCGGGCGGGCAGGCAGCCTGGGTGGCTTCCTTGCCACCGGCAGTGGGTTCTTGCCGGTGAGAGGAGGAGCAGGAGGAGATCCGGCTGAGCAAGAGGAAGAGTGGAGAGGGACAATCCACGGCGTCATCGATCTCTGGGTAGCCACCGCCGGTGCCACCCCTCGGTGACCCCAAACCCTGCTCGGCGAGGCACAGCGAGACAACGAGCGCGGTGATGGCGGAGACATTGTGCCGGGCGTGGGGTCCCGAGTTCCTCCTGGGGTGCGGCGACGGTGTCCCCCAGCTGGGAGCGCGGACACCACTTGAGGGAGGGAGTAGGGACGTCGGGGCGCACCAGCACCACTCGGGGGAGGGAGCAGGGACGCCGGGGCACACCAGCACTAGGGCCGCCGGTGGAGGGAGCACGAACACCGAAGTGCACAGCGGTGGAAACTCTAGCCGCCAGGGGAACGACGTCGCCCACGGCTAGGGTTCCGCAGCGGGTCCCAGCGGCGAACGGAGCCAAGGAAGATGGAGCCAAGGAAGCTCGGGAGGGGACTGCTAGAGCACACGGACGGGCGCGCACGGGCCAACGGAGGTGAGAGGAAGCGCGCATGGCAGCCTGACGGTGTCTAAAAGGAAGAATCGTGCCCTGACTTAGAATATTTTCGGCCTCCCGCGGGCTCTGGATTATATACTGGAGGGCATTTGTAGGGGCGGCTCCTGAGTTAGCCTCCCCTACAAATCGATTTTTAGGGGCGGTTCCTGAGTTAGCCGCCCCTACAAATATTTTTCAATTTATTTTAATTACTAATTTTGTAATTCATTCATATATAAAGAACACAATGTAAATTTATATATTAGTTTATTATTATAATATATATAAATACATGTATATATGAACAATTTTATTATATATATAGATATAATTTTATATTTTCTTCTTTACAAAAATAATATTTTAAAATTCTAAAATTTGAATTTCAAAATAACTAATAAAATTTTAGGACACTAAATGACCTCAAATGAAAATTTTGTAAACATCAAAGTTGTAGAACTCATCAAGATGTACAACTTATATTTTGGTCATCTTTTCATTTGATAAAATTTGAAAAGTTTAAATTTTGAATTTCAATAAATGGCAACTTCAAACAAGATTTGAAACCTTAAATGATTTCAAATAAGAAAGTCATGAACGTAAAAGTTGTTGAACACATTACTATCTACAGCTCTTATTTTGATCATTTTTTATTTGACTAAATTTGTACAGTTCAAATTTTGAATTTTAATAAATGGCAACTTCAAACAAGATTTTGAAACCTTAAATGATTTCAACTAGAAAAGTTATGAACATAAAAGTTGTTGAACTCATCACTATCTACAACTTTTATTTTGATCATTTCTTCATTTAACAAAGTGTTAGTAAACATTGTTCACAAATCCATATATCACTCATAGTTTCATAAACTATACGAGAGACGTGTTGATTTGTGAACAATGTTTACTATCACTTTGTCAGATGAAGAAATGACCAAAAAAAGTTTTAGATCTTAATGAGTTATACAACTTTGGTATTCATCACTTTTTCAACTGAAATCATTTGGTGTTTCAAAATCTTCTTAGAACTTGTCATTTTTTTAAATTTGAAAATTTGAATTGCTCAAACTTTGTCAAACGAAAAGAATGACCAAATCAACACAGTAACTTGATAGGGCATGATTTTAGAAAAAATTAGAGAAAAATCATCACATATGGAGTTACTATGAGGGAGAAAGACTAGTTACAAATTTTACATAGAGATTAAAAAGAAAAATCACAATTGTTCATGATGATCAATGATGAACAAGTGTGATTTCTCTTTTTAATCTGTGGCTGAAACTTGTAACTAGTTTTTCTCCCTCATACTAACTCCAAATGTGATGGTTTTTTCTGAAAATTTTCTAAAATTATGCTCTATCATTTTAGTCTGGTCATCTATCTTTGTCACTAATTTTGGACAATTCAAATTTTGAACTTCAGAAAATGACAACTTCAAACCTTATTTTAAAGCACTAAATGATTTTAGCTGTAAAGGTAATGAATATAAAAGTTGTATAACTCGTCAAGATCTCCAACTTTTATTTTGGTCATTTCTACATTTCATAAAGTGTTAAGTGATTTCATAAAGTTTTAGTAGTAATAGGGTGGATGTTGAAATAGATTCATCTGGATGTTGCAAAGGATAGTCTCACACACATGCATAAATATAGTCTCACACACATACATAAATATATAGTCTCACACACATACATAAATATATAGTCTCACACACATGCATAAATGAAGTCTTACAAACACACACACTTACACAAACACTCCACGTTCAACAACTAGCTAGCCCGCTGTAACGACTTTTCCCTTGACACCTTTTCGTTCCCATAGAAATATGTCTTTGGGCACGTTTTTTTCCACAACACTGATCTTCTTAGGAAAGTTTGTGAATAGCGACATCTCATCATAGTTATTGTAAGCTTCAACATCGTCCACGCCATCAACTCCGATAATGTGTTGTTTCCCGAAGGCAACCATGTGCTTTGTCTTCTTTTTCGAGGGGAGGTTACTTTGTGGGTCAGGCATATAGAAAACTTGTGCGACACGTGAAGCGAGCACCCAATGGTCATCTTGGTAGCCTAGATTCTTGAGGTCTAGGACTCTCAATCCGATCTCATTCAGTTGGTGTTGTTTGATTCAGCGACATCAAAACAGGGCCACCGTTATATCCCTTTCATAGTCAAGTTCCCATATCACTTTAATATGCCAAAGTATTGGATCTTTCGCCCCACTCCAACGAGAGCTTCTATTCGAACGCCATTGTTTTGGTTCACATATTTACTATCCTTTGCGTGGGTATAGTACGTATACCCATTAATGTCATAAGCTTTCCAAGATGTCCCTTGTCTTGATGACCCCTCCACCAACCTACTGATGGTAATAGAGTCTATGGTTTCTCTAGGCGGTATGTTTTGGTCCTTCAACCATGTAGTTAGTCGTTCCTTGTGCTGTTTCATGACCCAATCATCTAAACGACCATTTCTCTCCGCCATAATGATAGCCAAGTGTTCATCAATGTACGGTTGCATCAGTTGTGTACTCTGTAAGACACTATAATGCGCCTGACTCACCTCTTTGTAATCATGGTCGATGAACACTTTTCTACCACTGGCGCCCTTCCCAGCCAGCCTACCCTTGTGATGAGAATCGGGTTTACCAATCCCTTTCTATACTTTTAGGTACTCTTGACAGCACTCGACGACTTCTTCAGTACTATAACCCTCTATCATGGAGCAGTCTGGGTATGCTTGATTATGCATGTATCGACTTAGAACTGACATGAACCGCTCGTAGGACCACATTTCATGCAAGTAGCAAGGGCCTAGCGCATGTATCTGATGAACCATGTGAATCATGAGATGTGGCATTATATCAAAAAAAGTAGGAGGTAAACACATCTCTAGTTGGTTTTGTTTCTCCACCACAAATTAATGTAGGTCACTCAGCTCTTGCTTACCAATCGTCTTCTGTGAGATCTTCAAAAGGAAGTAGCACATGCGGGTGATGGCCATTTTCAAGAACTCTGGCTTTATAGCCCTGATTGCAATAGGTAGAAACAATGTCAGCATCATATGACAATTGTGAGCCGTGCAGTGTGTTATTGACAAGTCCTTCATCGACACTAGCTTCTTCACATTCGCTGAAAACCCAGTCGGGACTTTGACCCCCCTTAGGAAAGTGCATATAGCTCTCTTCTCTTCTGGTATTAGGTTGAAGCACGCCACGACCAGAGTGTATTTTCCATTATCCTTAGGTACCGGGTGAAGCTGTGGCATCACGTTTAGCTGCACCATGTCTTTTCGTGATTTCAGACCATCCTTTGCCTTGTCTATGTCCATCAAGGTAGCAATGACTCTCAAAGACATTCTTTTGTACATGCATAGCATTAATGGCATGGGGGGCCTCCAAGTCTGGCCAATAAGGCAGATACTGAAAGAAGATCGATTGTTTCTTGAAAGGTACACCTTCGATAGGAGGTGTGCTTCTATCTCTATTCATCCCATCCGGATTCTTCTTTCCACAGACAATGCGTATGTTTTTCACTATTCTATACACATGTTCTCCATTATGACATCTCTCCGGAGGGGGTTCAATCTTCGAGGTGTTGTCATAAAATCTAAAGAATAATTTGCTGCGGTACTTGTGACTTGTCTTTAAGAAGCGTCTGTTCCTTAGGTAAACTATCTTCTTGGATGCATCCAGGAATACCCATGTAGTACCATCCAAGCAAACCAAGCATCCCATCTTCTCTTTGATCTATCCAGATAAAGCAAATAGCGTGGGGTAATCATTGGTAATAACAAATATTATTGCTCTACATATAAAGTCCTCCTTTCGGAACGCATCGTACATCGGCTCCCCATGCCTCTATAGCCTCTCCATTTCTTACATCAAAGGCTCGAGGAACACATCTATATCAATGACTGGTTGTTTAGGGCCAGAAATAAGAACAGTGAGGAGAAGGTACTTTCTCTTCTGACACAACCATGTTGGGATGTTGTATATGGTCAAGATCACTGGCCAAGTGCTATGGTCGCTCATCCTCTCATTGAAGGGATTCATTCCATCGGTGCTCAAGCCAAACCGTACATTCCTTGGGTCATCGCTGAATTCTTTGTGCTTCTCATCGATCCTTTGCCATTGACTATAATTAACCGGGTGTGCAATTTTATCATCATCCACCTTGCGCTCATCATCCCACCATGTCATGTGTGCAGCTTCTTTAGGGTTTAGGATGATACGTCCTAAGTGGTCGATCACTGGCAGGTACCACATTACCAAGGCAGGAATTCTTCTCTGCTTTGCATCATTGCCTAATGGAGTGTCCTCTGGGGGCTGAGATTCGTGTACCACTTTTTTGTACCCTTCTTATCCCTCTTTTTCCCCGTGGAGGCTTCGTCCCCACCGTAAAGGTCATTCTTCTTGTACCGGCTAGCCCCATACCGGGGAAATTTATCCAGTGACTTAAACGTTTCACCACGAAAAAGGATATAGTGGTTGGGGCATGCATGGATTTTTTCAACCCCCATTATCAATGGACTTATGACATTCTTCGCTTGGAATGTGTTGGTAGGAACTAAGTTTGATTGTGGCAGCACCCATGACAGGAGACGCAATAGATTATTGAAACTACAATCTGAGCAGCCGTACTTAGCCTTCAGGATGAGTAGCTCAAGCACAAAATGTAGCAATGTCCAATGTATTGGACATCCCTTTTCAACACCATACACAGTCTCCTTCCATGCTTTTGTCACCCATTCCAAATTTTCTTGACCTTTTGGGCTCTTTAGTAAAATCTCTAGTCCAAGGGCTCGAATCATGTGCTCCAAATCATCTTCATCCCCGACACGTGCTCCACCATCATTATTGGCACCACCTTTGTCGTTATCATCCCAACCACCAACATCACCACCTTGTTCATTACCAAACTCAGGATCTATTCATGCATCAAGCTCTACTGAATATTGGGACAGGGATTCTAGGGTTTCGTCGTCGTATTCCTCCTCATCCTCGTCGTTAACAATAACTATTTCACCATGATGAATCCACACTGTGTAGTCCTCAACAAATCCTCGCAAAATCAAATGTGATCTAATGATAGTCACATATGTCCATGCCATACGATTCTTGCAATCTTTACTAGGACAAATAATTGTATCCTTATTCTCTGTCAACGTCGTTGCATGCTTCTCTACGGCTTTAATAAATTTATCCACCTCTTCATGGAAACCTACCTTGAACCTTAACGAACCATACATCTAAGAGTTCCTGTACTCCATCTTTTACAGCAACAACAAAACAAACATTAAAGGACTACTTATTCATATATATATATATGACTCAAACTAATACTTACTTGAGAATAATTGTATATACTTCAGATATATATATGAATATAAATCAAATATAATTACATGAAGCATACAAACACACCATGGTAGAGGAAAATTAATTAATGGCCCATTTATCCATAAATAATTAAAATACATATTTGTTGATTACAATAAACAATTTTAAAGACAACAATTAGCAATAATTTTATTTTACCCGATATCTTTCATGCAAACCCTAGTCCAATTTCATCAAACATAAATTTACAAAAAACGAAATTAATAATAAAGCAAACCCTAGATCTAGATCTACATGCACATGAAATATCCATAAAACTAACTAATTGTTCACTAAAATCAAGAAACATGGACCAAATAAGTGTATGATCTTGTTTCCCTACCTAATTTACCCTAGTACATTCACAACTTGGGTCTAATTTGCTTCATAAGTAGCTCAAGCACCATAGAATAGAGAGAAAAGCAAAACTCTAATTACTCACTAACCAACCATTAAAACTTCAAAAAAAGTATGGAATAGTATTTTCTTACCTTCTACAACCTCTCCACCAAAGGATTTGAGACCAAAACCACCCCCCTTAGTAGAGCAATTTTTGGGAGGTGCCATAGGCCTCCCCACCTTTTTTACGGTTGGAGTGAGTGACCCGAGGAGGAAGAAGGGGCTGCAGTTTTTTATACGTGAGTCATTGGTAGGGGCGGTTGGTGATTGAACCACCCCTACAAATCGTAGGTATTTATACGTGGGGCATTTGTAGTTACGGCTCAATCACCAGCCGCCCCTACAAATAGCAACACTGGGGGCGGCTGGTGAGTGAGCCACTCCTACAAATCGACCCATTTGTAGGGGTGGCTCGTATCACCAGCCGCCCCTACTGTTCCATTTGAAGAGACGACTGGTCTCATGGGTCCCAAGCACGCCCACTGTAGGAGTGGCTCCATCACCAGCCGCCCCTACAAAAAATTGTCCCGTTGCTACAAACGTTTTTTTAGTTGTGTGAAGTTCTATGAAATTTAGAAATGAATGCAAAGTTTTTTCAATAGAAAAAGAAAAATGAAAAGAATCCTGGAACACGATCACCTTATTTTCTTCAAGGTTCAATGAATATATAGTACATTATATATAGAGGATGCAAATCCTGGGCTTGCGATGTTTTTGTTGGTTTTTTATAGTTGGTGTTGCGTACTCGCGGTGTGCCTACGTGGTGATGTACGTGTGCGTATACGTGTCATACTTGTGATAGCGTGTAAACAAAGAATCTCGTCTCCTCTGCACATTTCCCACCATGCTGATGTTGCATCGCCCTTTTCTCAGTTACTATAGCAGCTGCGAGCACTCAGTAATAACAACATTTATTCTGCATACATATACTATCATGTGCATGTTTTATTTTGTGTTACATGAACAATAGATAAAGAACTAAGGGGGAAAGAACAAAAGCACGCTATCATCACTTATAATGCCACATAAACTCAAACATAAAAAGTTAAAATAAAATGTTTAGATGTGCAATACCCTAACCTATTAACGTTCTGGTTTTGGCCCTTTACAGTCCATATGTTGTGTTCTAGTGAAAAAAATTAGTCATATATTTGTTGTTTAAATAGGTCCGAACCAGCTTATAATCATTATCACTCCAAATATATAACCTCTAGATAAACCTTTTTATCCAAAACGAGAAAGAAAGTGTAAGAGATGTGCTATATGTAATACAGGTTTGTTCCACATGAAAACTGGCTAAAAGTAAATTTTCAAGTGTTACAGGAGGCTACATAGGAACCCAAGTAAAAAGGACATCATGCTAGATGCATGCATGCTTATTCTCCTCCAAAAGATGTTATGCAATAATACAGTAATAGCCCGTTCTGATCCAAGACGTAACTGTATACACATGGAACTGAAAACGTCAACCTATGCATTTTTTTATGGTTGTTGAAAGCAAACTAAAAAGCTAACAAACATACGAGTGGGATTGCATGCCTCACCACCAAAAGTGACAACTCAACGTCTCTGTTCCCGCAAGAATCCATGTTCGACGAGAAAGAAAAAGTGAAAAACACTAGCATTTTCCTCATTTCCTTTGCTGCTCTATGTGTAATATTTGAGATAATTAAGGGACAATCCCTAATGCAGGTTAGTTTTAAGTACTCCCACCCGTTTTGAGTTGTAAGTCCTTTTGACCTTTTTAGTATATGTTTTTACTATGCACACACACATATATATACACACTATGTCTAGAAACATAGTAAAAGTTGTTGAATCTAAAACAGCCAAAACGACTAACAATTTAGAACGGAGGGAGTAAGATCTTTGCAATTTGGCCCTTTTCAGTGGATCAGAGGCAAATTTTAAGAATCGTGTCAATCGATATGGAGGTGTCTATATTTTTATCAATCTTAAGATATGCCAACCATGTTTGTGCAAGCATATCCTTACATGCGTTCATTGGTGAATGTACATGTGTATGTATATATGACGCAATTGCAAGAGCAGAACGAAAATACACCTTCATGGCTATGTCATATGAATATATGATGCAGTGATGCATGCATCATCTTGTTGCACTTATTAAATTAATCTAATATAATAAGATAGTTTCTTTAATATTCTCTCACCTCTCTATTAAATCACATAAGAACTTTCGTATGATGTATGATACAGTGGTACATGCATCATCTTGTTGCACTTATTAAATTAAGCTAATATAATAAGATAGTTTCTTGAAGATTCTCTCACCTCTCTATCAAATCACATAAAAACCTTCGAGGCACTGCATAAGTCAAGGTCTATTTGTTTCAGCTGTAAGCTATGGAAAAGTTACTGCTGTAAGATATGAAAAAGCTAATGTAAGCTACATGTTGTTTAAAAGTTGTAAGTTGTTTAGTTGAAACAACTATAGAACCTACTCCTCCCTCTATCTCCTTGAAACAACTCAAAACACCTATCTATTTTCACCCATTTTAAAAAGCGTAAAGCCGAAAGCCAAAGCAGGATCCAAGGGTGTTGCGAAAATTATACTACACGAAAACAACTTCTAGAAAAACAGCTTTAAGTTCCACCTGTTTGGTTTGCGTTGTACTTTTTGGTAGTAGAAACACTTTCTAGAAGATGTATCAAATACAAACTTAATCTATAGAAGAAGGCTAATGAGGACTCATGTAGATAGGCAGGAGTTTGTAAAAGCATTGCTTGGAATGTTTTAAGAGTGAACTCTTACTTGTATCCATTCACACCGGCTTAACACTACGCCAGATTTGCACATCACTGTCGGCCTCATCACTGCTGGATTTGTGAGAACCGACAGTGATGTACCTTCACTGCCGGTTATGAGCTTGAAAATAAAAAAATGATTGGAGCTAGGCTAAAACCGGCAGTGTTTTGGCGGCCACTCATCACTTCTGGTTTAAGACAAGAGCCGACAGTGATTGGGCTCTATCATTGTCGGTTCTAGCCAAGAACCGACGGTGATAAGCCTACAACACAAAAAGGTTGCAGCCGTCCTCTCCTTCCTCCTCTCTTCCATCCCGAGAACAGAGGGGCGCGTTTGGGCCCTTCCATCCATTGTTGCGGCTGCTCTTCACCATGAAGCTAGTGCTTGGATTTTGAAGATTGGCTTGATCTTTTTGCTTTAAGGTTTGTAACAAACATCCACTCCTTTGATTTTGTTGCTTAATTAGCTTCGTTTTGATGGCTACATTGCTTAAGGTTTGTAACAAACATCCACTCCATGAAGATACAGAAGTTCATCGAAGACAACCCCGAATTAACCATGGAAGAGGCCGCGGACATCTATTATGATGTACAAGGGACGGGAACACCGGCAATGAAGTATGAAAGGGGCAATCTTTTGGTTCCCGATCACGGGTATAAAAATTGGACAACATATATGCGTCAGTTGCATGAATATTACATGGCTTAAGCAACAGAGACGGAGGACTTTGGTTTTGAGGTTATTATCCGTTCGCCACATGTTTTTCATTATCCTGAAGAAGAGAAGTTCGATGTCGAGTGGGAGTGCTTGTTCCAGCTATACCAGAAACGCTCTCTCGATACACAAATGTTGACGTTGTGGACTATGTAAGTACCCTACACGCATGATATTACAATTAAATACTCTCTCGAAACACAAATTGTTAACTTTTGAGCACTTCCCATGATTTTATGTAGGTGTATAGCAAAATTTTGCATTCTAAAAAGCAAATGTGATAACATAGGCTTCTTGGACCCCTTGCGAGTCAATGAGAAGACATGTCTAGGCCTCCATGGATGTGACGTGGAAGACCTAAAACAGAGATTGATTACTGTTTTCGACGAATTCAAGATAAAGAACAAAACTCACATATTTCTAGTCTACAACTGCGAGTATGTGTTCTCGGCTTTTAATTTTATGCTTCTTTTTTGTTAAGATTATTCGATAATTAGGATTCTGTGATTGCAGCAACCATTTCGTCTTCATTTGTGTTAATCTTGCCAAAAATCTGATCGAGGTGTGGGACTCGAAGAAAAAACCATTTCATCATCAAGATGCACCGGTGGCAGTGCTGAATTAGTAAGCGATCCTAATAATATATTATTTTCTAATCACATACACCGCTTTCTAATGTTTCTCCTTTTAATGTTGCTCAGTGTCCGAAGAAGACATATCGGTGGGACGCATGTCCCATTCAAGGTTGTCGAAATGGAGGGGAAGTACCTAAAACAGATGGCGGGAAACAATGAATGCGGGTTTTATGTAATGTGGGCAATGTTTGCTACATCGGAGGGAAATCGGAAGAAGCCGATAAGTTGGTGTGTATAATCCTCATTTCATTTATGTCTGTTAATCATTCAACAAAATGATTTACTGATTCCTCTTTAGATGTCATCTTTTTGGAACGACAGCGCAAGAAATATAACCATAAAAGGCTGTTAGACATGGAGATCGTTGCGCTGCAATCAGAGCTGGCAAAATTCTTCTTAGCCGAGGTATTAGAAAAAGATGGAGTATTTTCCATTGCACAATCCATGAAGTTCAAGGACCAGTATGGCCCAGAGCGGCTCGCCAGATTATTGTAAGAAGTCCGAGAAGCATTGCACAATCTGTGAAGTCCGAGAATATTTCTTTTTTATTTTGAGGGATCGAGATCTTGATAAGAACATTTGAACTGTAACTGTAACATTTGTAATGTTTAATATTGATGGAGTTGTCGTCTACGTAGTGTATATAAAGCGAAACCCGATTCCACAAAAAAATATAAATTAAAATAAATTATAAAACAATAAAATACGAACATGACATCACTGTCGGTTAGCAGAAGACCGGCAGTGTTGTTGTAAACATCACTGCCGGTTAGCAACAAACCGACAGTGATGGCACTGCCGGCTGGAGCCACAAACCGGCAGCGTTGGCTTAGCCATCACTGCCGGTTTTTGTCACAAACCGGCAGTGATTCTTACGACAACACTACCGGTTGAAACAGAAACCGACAGTGTTGGTGGAACTGAACTCTACCGGGTGGCCTTAAGAACCGACGGTGTTGGTGGAACTAAACTCCGCCGGTTGTGTAAAGAACCGGCAGTGAAGTTGAAGAACACTGCCGGTTTGTAGTAACCGACAGTGATAGCTTACCCTCGTCACTGCCGGTATGGTTGTGCCGGTTCAAAATCCGGCAGTGATGGGGGTATTTTGAACCGGCAGTGAAGTGCTATTCTGACGTAGTGTAAGAGCTAGTGAACATATTGACTAAGATGAAAGGAACTACTAGGCTTGAAAAATATTAAATGATATAGACATTATAGCTATACACATCTTTCCTTAGCTTGAAACCTTATAATAAGAATAAATATAAAGAACCATTTGCAACTAAAGCGAGCAGAAAAAGCATGTCTTGGGCTTGTGTGGGGTCACTTGCTCAGAGGAACATCAAGGGCTATATATCCTTACATGTGTTCATTGGTAATTCTTCAATCTTAAGAATCGCTTTCAGGCTTCTTATCGCTTACATGTGTCTATAATTTCATCAATCTTAAGATGCACCAATTGGTCTAGTCTCACGGAAGCACCGTGTTCGTGCTAGAATATCCTTACATGTGTTCATTGGTAAATGTATATGTGTATGTACATATGACGCAAAACTGCAAGACTAGAAACACCTTCATGGCTACGTCATATGAATGCATGCATCATCTTGTTGCACTTATTAAATTAAGCTAATATAATAAGAGTTTGTTTAAGATTCTCTCACCTCTCTATCGAATCACATAAAAACCTTCATATGGTGTATGATACAGTGGTACATTCATCATCTTGTTGCACTTATTAAATTAAGCTAATATAATGAGATAGTTTCATTAAGACTCTCTCACCTCTATCAAATCACATAAAAACCTTCATATATGATGAATGATTCAGTGGTACATGCATCATCTTGTTGCACTTATTAAATTAAGCTAATATAATAAGATAGTTTCTTTATGATTCTCTCACCTCTCTATCAAATCACATGAAAATCTTCATATGATGTATGGTACAGTGGTACATGCATCATCTTCTTGCACTTATTCAATTAAACTAATATATAAGATAGTTTTCTTTAAGATTCTCTCACATCTCTATCAAATGAAATAAAAACCTTCAAGGCACTGCATAAGTCAGGGTTTGTTTGTTTCAGCTATAAGCTGTGAAAAAGCTACTTTAAGCTGTAAGATATGAAAAAGTTAATGTGAGCTATATGTTGTTGATAAGTTGTAAGTTGTTTGGTTGAAACAACTATAGAACCTACTCATCTATCTGTCTCTTTGAAACAACTCTAAAACGCCAATCTATTTCCACCCATTTTAAAAAGCAAAAAGCCGAAAGCCAAAGTAGGGTTCAAGGTGTTGTGAAAGTAATACTATGCGAAAGCAATAGCTTCTGGAAAAACAGCTTTAGGTTCCACCTATTTGGTTTGTATTTTACTTTTAGCAGCAGAAACGCTTTCTAGAAGATGTACCAAATACAACCTCAATCTATAGAAGATGGCTAATAATGAGGACTCATGTAGATAGGCAGGAGTTTGTAAAAGCATTGCTTGGAATGGTTGAAGAGTGAACTCTTACTTAACTTGTATCCACTCACACCGGCTTAAGAGCTAGTGAACATATTGACTACGATGAAAGGAACTACTAGGCTTGAAAAATATTAAATGAGATATATAGTATAGCTATTCATCTTTTTTTAGCTTGAAACCTTATAATAAGAATAAATATACAGAACCATTTGCAACTAAAGCTAGCAGAAAAAAGTACGGGTGCCTGTCTTGGGCTTGTGTGGGGTCACTTGCTCAGATGGATTTTTTTTTATTTTTAACACTTTTTGTAAACTAATTTTAAATCTAACACTATTTTATTTTTTTCACAAAACTAACACTTTTGGCCGCGTCTATTTCCATGGCACGGCGAAACACCTGTGCCGCGCCACGTATGGTGGCGTGGCGAGGGGGATGATGTGGCGACGACCGGGGCGCTGACCGGTGACGTGGCATGGTCTACCGCGCCACCGATCTTGGCGCGGCAGTGCCGCGCCATGGCCCACGGAGCGGTAGGACCTAGACGCAGATAGAAGCCGACCAGCCTCAATTCCAATTGAACGGGAGCTGTTGTCGGTGCTGTAAACAACTACAAGTGCTGCCGCGATGCATTGAAACGAATATGAAGCAAATGAATGGAGTTCGTGCGCAAGTTGACAAGTTGCCACATAACATTTTCATTGGTTCGTCATAAGTTCAACATAACCAACTAAGTCTGCAAGTTTCAGACAACAATATTCGTTTGACATAAGTTTGACATAACCAACTAAGTCCTAGGAGTGTAACGATCCCTCGGACGCCTCTGTCTCTTCGGATTTGTAGGCAACACATTGGAAGTGTAGCCAATGTCGGTGTGGTCGCGTTGCCGCTGCGTACGGCTCGTACCCTGCAAGTATATGATATGCACGATTACTTATAATCTTTATGATCGTTAGTTCATGGAGCCTACGTATTTAAAGAAACTACCTTTCTTACTATATGTGAGGCTTCAAGGGTACCAAGCGGGGCACCACCTAGCTGAGACATGCTGACCTCGTCATGCTACCAAGGGTCCCGCTGGTGGTGTTGCATGCAGAAGCCCGAGGGGTCGTCATTGTCGTCGTCATCATCGTCCTCGTTTGTAGGGTCCTTCCTAGCTCTATAATGTGGTGGTGTACGCACAGCGGAAGCAGCACCTATCACCGGCTGAGAAGAGCCGGCTGATATCCTCAAAGAGCCAGAAGACGTGCCACCCGACCGTGCCGGGTAATCAGGTTTCACCCAAGGAGTGTCCATGCAGCTCAACTTCTGAGCTATCTTCCTACAGCTTTGTTTCACCTTCTGCATGAATAGACATTAAAGTTAGTGCATTTCTCAAACGCATATGCACTAAAGAAACATTTTCAGAACGGATAAGTTTATGTTTACGTCCACAAAAGCCTCGAGAATGCCTGGACCCTGCCCTCTAGACTCGTGAAGCCAAAATGCTGCTTCGTTGGACAGCCTTGACAATTGTGTCGCCTGGGTACAGAAATTTGG
Source organism: Miscanthus floridulus (assembly GCF_019320115.1). Classification (NCBI taxonomy): domain Eukaryota; kingdom Viridiplantae; phylum Streptophyta; class Magnoliopsida; order Poales; family Poaceae; genus Miscanthus; species Miscanthus floridulus. The sequence continues at coordinate 65,007,362 of NC_089593.1, forward strand.
TTGGACAGTTTTAGTACACATACTTAATACCACGTATCTTACAACATATATTTGAAGTGGGGCTCTATGTAGTTGTGTGTGGTCCCTAGTGGCAATGTCGTATATATCTTCGATCACATCTTCCTCGTCGTCCTCGTCAATCACCTTCTTAGTGTACGGGGGCTTGATATGTGTCCTCGTAGACCTGTGAAGCCACCGCAGGTACTCGTCGAAGGTGTGCTGGTCGTGTGGGGCACTTGCATTGACCGGCTGCCGGTCCTTGGTCTGCAACAACTAGATGTACGCGTTGTGTGTCACGCATCAATCCTTGGTCTTGTACCTCTTCCTGCTGTCATACCTTCAACAAAACAATTGTTAGTTGTACCATATACACCTCTAAATTGTAGCTTTATTATTAATCGATAATGCAGCCGTGCAATTCTTTGTTGGTGGAGTAAAGCAGTGGTGGGTAGCCTGTCATTCTTCCAAACTGCCTGCAAACCCTAATGGGCAAGTCAATCTCGACCATGTGGAAGAAAATAAGAGGGACGTTGCAGCGATACTCATCTGACTCATCCCTAGTGACAGGACTCAGATAGTCCTGAAGCTCCAGAGCATCCCAAGGACACCAATGCACCAGAACATTTCATAATTGAGTTAGGTTGTGATATAGTATACATCGAACAAGACACATGTATGATAGTAAAGAGAGCGTAACCTGGTGCTGTGTCAGGACATCGAGATAGTCCATGTACTCCCTGTACTTGCGCCTCGCATTCGCTCTAACTAACTCTGCTTGCGTCCAGATATACAGAGCTGTAGGAAGTGTATCCTGCCCATTCCAATGCTGCATTAAACATGATAATGAATTAGCCATTAATAATTTCATCATATGTAACTGCCTCGAAGAATATAGTGAACCGAAGTACTTACAGGGGAACCAGTAACAAGGGGCCTCCCAACGGGACATTGTTCCCAACACCAAACCTAGAGTAGGTAGGGGCAACCCCCAAGATTTGCATACCCTGAGGTGCGATGGCAGACAATGCATAGCTATCGATACGTCCATGCCAGGACTGCGCTGCCCCAACTATGCGCCGATATGTTATCCCACGGCTGGCATAGTATGTCAAGAAAGATCCAACTGATGGTGTTGCCCAAGGCGTTTAGAAATATGAAAGCACCAAGGAAGTGCTAGAGCCACACTCTAACGAACCTGTCGATCTGAGCCTCATCAGCCTATGGGTCCAAGTAATCAAAGCGCTCTGTGATCCACGATGACGAAACACCAGAACTTTTCCTGAAATTCACCAAAGAAAATGAGACCCGATGGCTGCAGAAAAGCAATGCAAGTATTAAATAGGCTTGAATTGCTCACTTAATTTTCTTGGGAAACCTCATTGTCCGGTGGAAGAAAGCCAGTGAACTGAGCCACCAGCTCCCTCCAGTGATTGTTGTCAACTATACCTGTCACTAGAAGTCCCCCCAACCAAAGGCCAAAGATAGCCTTCACGTCCTGCTTGGTCAAGGTCATCTCGCCACAAGGTAGGTGGAACGTGTGGGTCTCAGGCCTCCACCTGTTATAAGAATAGAACGACTGTTAGTTACCTCAAATTTGTTATAAGAATGTTTATGTAAAATGAAGGCACTCGCACCTGTCTACGGCTGCAGTAAGTAGTGTTGGGTAAAGGGGCGGAAGACTGTAGTTGGCAACATGGACAAGCTCGAGGAAGCCAACACGTCGTATGTACAGCGTGCAACGCTCGTCCCACTGGTGCGCCCTAGTGTGCGTGCAGGGCCTCAAAGGAGGCAAGGGCACCTCTGCGTCGGTGTCAGTCAAGAAGTGTGCTCGGTGCGGGTCGTCATACTCTACCTCAAAAAGGGGGTACAACTAGTGTTGCGTGGGAGGGGCCATCCTGTTACAAATTGATAAACAAAGGGTTAGAGTATTCAAATTAATAATATTCAAATTAACAGTACGTAGCATTGCAAAATTTGAACTACTTGTTATGCAATAGGAACACAATATGAAAGCACATGTATATATTCAAAGTAACATTAATACACATATTAAACAACTTCACTAGGAAAATAAGCAACTTCTATATATAGACCTGCTGCCCTCGTCTTCTATGACTGTGGGCGTCCGTGGCGCGGTGGGCGGCTAGAGGGGGTGCCACGCCGGCGTGCGGGCGCAGCGAGCAGGTGGCGGCCATGGTGCGCAGGCATTCATGGCACGGGCGGCGTGGGCGGGCACAGTGGGCGCTAAAGAATAGGGCGACAACATCGCTTCTTGATGCCCCAGCGGTGATTTGCTCGCTTTGGGGCGGAGACCACACGCGCACATAGCAGGGCGGCAGCGTGGCACCCTTTTGTGGCCACCGGCGAACTCGTGAAGGAGCCCGACAGCGCCATCGTAGTTCTTAAGGTAAGTGGAAAGCGTTTTACTGATCTTAGGGTTGGGGATTGGTACCGGATTTGGGTAATTTGCATTCCTAGGGTTCGGATTTGGGCAAAAACTAGGGCTTAGTGTTCAAGTTGATTTGACTCCCCTCCTTCTCGGTGCTTAAGCAAAACCCTATATTCTGATTTGGCTTAAAGAACTTTGAATCGGACAAATCCGAGGCTATTTAGATCTTAACCAAACACTAATTAGGTATTAGGGTTCAAGAATTAGGCTAAGCGGCTTCTCAAATACCAATTGTTAGAACTTATACTTAGACAAGATCTTAATTAACCTAATTACTGGAATGCCTAAACCAAAATTAGCACTTAATTAGTACTTTAATCAATCTTACTCGCTGTCGACGTGCGTCGTCGTCGTGGTCGTGCGGGCATCATCGTCGTGGTGGCGTGCGGGCGCAGCAGGCGGCCAGCGCGGCGACCGCGTGCGGGCACAGTGGGAGTGGGGCGCCGGCGTGAGTGGCGTGGCCGGCACGGCGGGCGGCGTGCGGCCGGCAGCAGGCGTGCGGGCAGTGTGCGGCCGACGGCAAGTGCAGCGGGTGGGCAGGCCGGCAGGCGCAGCAACGGGTAGGCAGACAGAGGGGGGTGGCGGCTCATGGGCATTATTTACTGGGGATTGCCGCAACGTGGGCCGTGGCGTGGCCCTGTCATGCCAAGATCTATGGCGCGATAGAACCTGCCACATCACTTGTCAGTGCCTCAGTTGTCGCCACATCATCCCCCTTGCTGCGCCACCATGCATGGTGCGGCACATGCATTTCACCACGCCATGGAAAGGCGCGGCCAAAAGTGTTAGTTTTGGGGAAAAAATAAAACAGTGTTAAATTTAAAATTAGTTTACAAAAAGTGTTAGGAGAAGCATGCTTGTACGAGGTGGGGAAGCATGCTCGTACGAGGTCTGTGCTCGTTAGGAGAACACATAGGTACCAATCGTGGAACCTTCTCATTCCAAGTGGTAGGCGTTGGATGTCCTGGTTTGGAAGGAAGGGCTTGCCTCTTTCATATGTTTTTGGGCAATCCTTTGACCATTTGATGGCATCAACATTTGGATATTGCTTTGCTGTTTGGTGGAGTTTGCTAGTGACGGCCTCCTCAGAAGCCCATGATGGGACTTTTTTAACTTGATTCTCAGGATTGAACTAGTCATGGGAATACCACTTGTGCACCGATGAGACGTCTTTCATCGGAATATAAATTGGTCTTATGGTGATTGGATGCTTCTTTTGAAGTTCCCATTCAGGCATGTCCTCATATTCTTGTGCATCACCTTCTACAGGAGGCACTCATTGTTCATGTATCGGCTGTGCTTGTTGAGAATACTATGGCATCTCATCATGCACTTGCTCGGTACGAGCTGGAGAAGGTTGTGGCTTATTAGGCACATGCTCGCTAGGAGGCAGGGAAGAATGTGGCATCTCAGGAATGTGGTGGTCACGAGACGATGAAAATATCCCCCCATCCTCAACAACTCGCTCCAAATTTGAGAGAGGGGGAGGCGGCAAAGAAGCAGTCAATATAATGTCCCGTTTGTGCCAGAGGATGAACTACCCCATTATGTCTTCGAGTACACCAGCCCCTCGATGAGTTGCATAGTCTATCCTCCACTGCATGAACTCAGGCTTCACGGTATGCACCTCGATCCTAGTATAGTCCGGCGATATCTTATTATTGTGGTGTAAGCCATTGGGAGGATGTGCCACACCCGTTGCCACCTCCATCACAATGTTATGTTGGCCGCTGAGAAACACCAAGGTGCAACTAGTTGGTTCCCGTATGCGATCGACGGAGGTTGTGGTTGTAGAGGAACCTTGGCTGCTAGGAACTTTTGGAAGGGCTACCAACTAATGCCAGTTCTCCCAGCGGCATCATTAACGTTCATGGCTCCGTAGACAGTCCTTGCTCCTCCAGCGCCTTCGCAACTAGAGCCTTCACTTGGAGCCCAAGATTAGCCTCTCGGTCTATGACATGTTTCTTGTACATGTGCTTGTCCTCTTCAAATCTGTGCTTTCAGGTCATCCTTTTCCCTAGCCCCCTGGTGCGTCCTGTGTGCTCGTTGTTTCCCAAGCCAAGGCTAAGCTCGTCCCTCTCTCTGGAAGGATTGAATGAACCCTTCTCCTTGTCTTCAGCATATTTTAGTATCCTTGATATTGCCTCTTGGGTCTCTGACTTATCAAACATAAGATTACTGCCGGATGATTCTGTACTCCTCGCATATATCCAATTCCTTGAGCGTACCTTCAAATTCTTCACATTGATATTCCCAGCAGTTGTGACCTCTTCGTCCATCTTTCTAAACTGCTCTTCCTTGGCATAGTAGTCATGGGGGCCTAGATCATGGTGGTGTTTGTTCCTCTTCGCCAGCTCGATGTTATGGGCACTGAGCTCCAATGCCTCCGATGAAGTCTTCTGAGCCACGAGCTCCTCCCATTGACTAGGAGTTATACTGTTGAACTCGTTGAAGGGAGTTAACTCCTTTTGGATATACTTCTTGTTGAGCTCCGACCTCCAATGTCGGAATGACTCTCCCATGATCTTAAAAACATTTTTTTACCAGGTCATGCTTACCCTCCAGAAATCTAAAATTGAGCATCAGCTGCTTATCCCATAGTTCATCCTTTTTCTTCTCTGGTACCTCTTTCAAGTTAGGGATTGCTGGGTTCAATTTATCTCTCACTAGGGCCTCGATAGCATTACAGAATCGTCCTCTAAATTCCTTCGGCTCAAGGATCTCCCCTGCTGGCCCGACCTCCGTTATCGCATATCATGCCTTATCTGGATATTGATTTGCTTTTCTATCCCCTCGTTTCCTCTTTGGCTTGGTAGTCGTGTTCGTGGTTGTGTCTTGAGGTTGTGGAGCAGAGGCCTCAATGTCTGTCTCTGTGGCTGTTGCCTCTGCTCTCCTTTCCTCTACTCCATCTTGTTCGACGAGATGTCACGGACATCGACGTCATCTTTTCCAAGTTTTAGGAGGGACCTATATATATGATAGGTCAAAATGTTAGCAGAGGTAACATAGCCAAAGCGTTAGCAAAATTTACAAGCTAAGGCTTTAACCCTACCTCCTCGTTCAGGTCAAAATCCTTGTCCAAATCATCCTTCGTTGGCCTCCTTCTGGCTTCACGTGGGAAAGGACCCTCGGGACTTACATATCCCTCTTCTGAGTCCCCATCATCATCATCCTCTTCTTCTTCTCCTTCAGCAGCCTCTCCTGCTCTTCCTTCTGCTCCCCCTTCCTCCTCGTCACACTGCTCCTGAGTAAGCATCACTTCTAGATCCTTTTTCTAACTCGTTATCGAACTGCTCCTGAGTAAGCTGGTCCTCTAGTGCTTGCTCCTCATAGGTTGGCTGCTCATCATGCTCGGGGCATCGGGTTGCACTATTTGGTGTCCGCGACATTATTTCACGCTTTGTTCTAATAGATGCAAGAAAGTGTGCTTTAAGTACGCGAGAAGGTATAAGAAATCAAAAAGGTCTATAAACCAAAGTAGTCCTATAAAACAACAATATATAAAAAACGAGTAGTAGCAGTAGTAGAGGCCTCAGAAACATATCAATCATCATTTGATCATGAACATGGAGCATCAAGGCATCATAACAGAGAAGAGAGGATAAGGTAATGTAGGGGCGGCTGCTAATGATGCCAAGTTCCTCACAAGTTCTTGATCATCAGCTCATATTTCATATAATGTAGGGACCTGGACAATTTTATCATCGGCAAAACAAAGGAGAGGAGAGGAGATGGGAGATTTGGCAAAAAAAAAAAGCAACAACTGCCTAGCAAATATAGAGCAGCAGCTGATGGCAAAAATAGCCAAAAAACAGCTGACTGCTGCCACATGGTTGGAAGACCCCTGCAGATCCACCAAACAACAGTTGCTTAACAAACATATATATGCTCACTGTTAACAAACATAGAGAGAAGAATAGTAGAGTATAGAGAATCTAGAAACTGTAGGTGTAAAATATATACTGAAATTAGATTGAGAGAAAATACAACACTTATACTGAATATACAATTAAGATGACATAATAAAACAAACTTAACTACAACTTAAAAACTTAACCAAAACAATTAGAGTTAATTAAAATCTGAACTAATAACGGTAATGAACCTGAAACTAAGTTTAGATACTCTGAAACCTCAACTCTAACTGAAAAAACTTAACTAAAATAAAAGTAGAGTAAACTAAAAATTGAACTGATAAGTAACTGAAAATGAAACTAAAGTCTAGGTACTCTGAAACATCAACTCAATCTCAAAAAGTTAAATCAAACAAAACTAGAATTAACTAAAAACTAAACTGATAACTATATCATTTGTATGACATACTTGTAATCTTAAAGGCGACTGAAGAAACTTAAAGCATATCAACTTCCATGAGTCAGTTTGGGAAGGGCAATTCGAAACCAAATAATTAGGATTTACTTCATCGAAACAGGCCAGAAGTGGCTTAAGCCATGAATAAATATCCATACAGATAGCTGAATATTAAAAATGCTAGCTGTGTGTATCTATTAAGCCATGGTGATGAAGAAAACCACTTAACAGGAGCATTTTCATAATATGGTATTAGAGACACTGATGACTGATGAGATGCCAGTCATGTCAAAGAGAACAATAACATAAGATTTCAAAAGGATATTAACAAGTCATGTTGCTGTGGCTGATGGGCACATAAGTATCTATGCAGCACGGATTCATGTAGGCCTATAGGTACCGGAAGGATACTGATATGTAGGCCTGTTCACTCACGGGTTCAAGCAGTTTCGGCCGGTTTTCCAACCTAGCCCACTGGTAGACAGTTTCCTCGGTTGGTCGGGTTTTTGTGTTGTACGGAGGGTTGCTCATCGGGTCGGGTTGGGTTGGGTTGGGTTGGGCTGGGTTGCTGTACGGTTTCAATGGTTTGAAACCAGTCCGCTGGCTGGCTGTGCTTGTACGTGCTTCTAGAAACATTTAAGTGTTCCGTGCTGCTTGCAATTGCTATAGTGACAAATCAATGACTGATTGTACATGCTGGGTTAGGCTGCTTGCAATTGCTACCCTCGAGAACTAAAAACTAAACTGCAAACGATGTTTCAATCCTGCAAAAAAAATCATGCTCTAGCTGCAGCACTATTTCTATCATGTACAAAAGAAATCCAAGCACAAATTAAATCCTTTGAAATGCAATTCCTATCATGTATAAAACTTAGAAAAATCCAGCCACATCTTATCCAAACACATCCTAACATGCAAATGAATGTAACAAGGTCGACACAAAGGATTTGAGTTTCCAAATCCATCAAGCAACATTTAGCAATACAATCTCAGTGAATCTAATGTCATAATATTGGAAGAAAACCATATCAGAGCCCCACGAGCATATCTTATAATGTTTATTTTGCAACAATTCCAAAAAAACCTCAATTATCATCGAGTTTTGAAAGGAAGACTGATTTCAAATTGTGGTGATGACCCTGACCAAATATGGGAATATAGACATGTAAGATATTTGAAGAAGAAACAATCACAATGCATGCTATGAACTGACGGAAATACAATACATTGACTCTATAAGGGCCCAATGTATTACAAAATGTGATTCCTGAACTGTTGCACTGTCCTGATATCAGGTTGTAATAACCTCATGTTCAATATAACTAAATCCGAGTGACTGACCCCATAAATACCGTTAATTTTGCACACATCCATATCACATTGAATATAATTACTTGTACACTCAGAATAATCTCATGTTCCTTGTCAGGAATAACTCAAAGTAAGGTTTTGACATACAAACCTATTCCATTCTGATATTCTTCCTAAGACCACCAAGCAAGTTACAAGTCATAGACAACAGCCAAAAGCTAATCTACAATTCCAGAACAAAAGCTTGCTAGAAAAAATCACTGGCAAATTATAGGAGCAAAGCATGATGTACAATTATAGTGGTAGTAGGCTAGGCTAGCACCTAAGGTGACCAGAACAGGCATCACTGAATATAACACTAGGCTAGTAGCTAAATAGAAGTCTAACTTGCATCAGTGATTGAAAGTATTTGTCCGATTGATAGACGACTGAAGAAACTTAGAGTTTAACACTTGATGTTGGTCATCAAGTGAAATGGTGGTTGTATGACATAATTGGATTGTATATTTGTTTTTCCCATAGCAACACAAGGACCTTCAGCTACTCTATTACACATTATTTGCTTGACAAATGTGGCCCCTGAACAAGAAAAAATATGAAATGCATAGTAAGAAAAGAATGAAAATGTCATTTTGTCTGCATAATCAGTTAAAGCATGCTGGTTTAACTTAAAACAAAAAAGGTACCCTAGTTCACTTATTACACAACCCTTACATTTGACAAGTTAAAAGTAGAGTTCAGAACAAGTAAACTGCAACCCCAGCTCATGGTGGGAAACCATCAGCAAAGTCCACCAAAAATATAGGGCAAGGGAAATACATTTCCTTGGCTGTTTGGCTGCCATGGAAAATAAGGCCACATCTAATGTGTCATACGGAAAAGACGTCCACAAATATTTAGATGGTGTTCCCTGGAGTGAACATTGTATCCATTTATCCAAGCATAACTCAATTACTGAGCAGCAACCCCCCTTTTGCATTGTTACATATTTTCTTGCTTGATTAAATGCCATCACAGCAAGTTAGTTTACAACATGTTTGGGTACTGCAAACACGCAGTTAGATATCCTTTGATGGATGGTACTGTAATTCATTCCGATAGCACTGCCTCTTTAATCAAGAAAATGAAGAGGCATAAAAAAATTCAGAAACTAAATATACAGCAAGAACAATCGTGAGAGAAAACAAATAACCAACAAGAAACCTCATGCATTGGATGCAAAAAGAGAAGGTATATTACCTACCTTGTGGGCTCGGGCGGGCAGGCAGCCTGGGTGGCTTCCTTGCTGCCGGCAGTGGGTTCTTGCCGGTGAGAGGAGGAATGGGAGGAGATTCGGCTGGGCAAGAGGAAGAGTGGAGAGGGACAATCCACGAAGTCATCGATCTCTGGGTAGCCACCGCCGGTGCCACCCCCCGGTGACCCCAAACCCTGCTCGGCGAGGCACAGCAAGACAATGAGCGCGGCGATGGCGGAGACGTCGTGCCGGGCGTGGGGTCCTGAGTTCCTCCTAGGGTGCGGCGACGGTGTCCCCCTGCTGGGAGCACGGATACCACTTGAGGGAGGGAGTAGGGACGTCGGGGCGCACCAGCACCACTCGGGGGAGGGAGCAGGGACGCCGGGGCGCACCAGCACCGGGGCCGCCGGCGGAGGGAGCGCGGACACCAGAGCGCACGGCGGCGGAAATCCTAGCCGCCAGGGGGAACGGCGTCGCCCACGGCTAGGGTTCCGCAGCGGGTCCCAGCGGCGAACGGAGCCAAGGAAGATGGAGCCAAGGAAGCTCGAGGGAGGACTGCCAGAGCGCATGGTCGGGCGCACATGGGCCGACGGAGGTGAGAGGAAGCGCGCACGGTGGCGCCGGTGGCGGGTTCGGCAGCCTGACGGCGTCTGAAAGAAAGAATCGCGCCCTGACTTAGAATATTTTCGGCCTCTCGTGGGCTCTAGCTTATATACCGGTGGGCATTTGTAGGGGCGGCTCCTGAGTTAGCCGCCCCTACAAATCAATTTTTAGGGGCGGTTCCTAAGTTTGCCGCCCCTACAAATATTTCTCAATTTATTTTAATTACTAATTCTATAATTCATTCATATATAAAGAACACAATGTAAATTTATATATTAGTTTATTATTATTATATATATAAATATATGTATATATAAACAATTTTATTATATATATATAGATATAATTTTATATTTTCTTCTTTACAAAAATAATATTTTAAAATTTTAAAATTTGAATTTCAAAATAACTAATAAAATTTTAGGACACTAAATGACCTCAAATGAAAATTTTGTAAACATCAAAGTTGTAGAACTCATCAAGATCTACAACTTATATTTTGGTCATCTTTTCATTTGACAAAATTTGAAAAGTTTAAATTTTGAATTTCAATAAATGGCAACTTCAAACAAGATTTGAATTCTTAAATGATTTCAAATAAGAAAGTCATGAACATAAAAGTTGTTGAACACGTTACTATCTACAACTCTTATTTTGATCATTTTTTTTATTTGACTAAATTTGTACAGTTCAAATTTTGAATTTTAATAAATGGCAACTTCAAACAAGATTTTGAAACCTTAAATGATTTCAACTAGAAAAGTCATGAACATAAAAGTTGTTGAACTCCTCACTCTCTACAACTTTATTTTGATCATTTCTTCATTTAACAAAGTGTTAGTAAACATTGTTCACAAATCCACATATCACTCATAATTTCATAAACTATACGAGAGACGTGTTGATTTGTGAACAATGTTTACTATCGCTTTATCAGATAAAGAAATGACCAAAAAAAGTTTTAGATCTTAATGAGTTATACAACTTTGGTATTCATCACTTTTTCAACTAAAATCATTTGGTGTTTCAAAATCTTCTTAGAACTTGTCATTTTTTTAAATTTGAAAATTTGAATTGCTCAAACTTTGTCAAACGAAAAGAATGACCAAATCAACACAGTAACTTGATAGGGCATGATTTTAGAAAATTTTAGGGAAAATCATCACATTTGGAGTTAGTATGAGAGAGAAAGACTAGTTACAAATTTTACACAGAGAGTAAAAAGAAAAATCATAATTGTTCATGATGATCAATGATGAACAAGTGTGATTTCTCTTTTTAATATGTGGCTGAAACTTGTAACTAGTTTTTCTCCCTCATACTAACTCCAAATGTGATGGTTTTTTCTGAAAATTTTCTAAAATCATGCTCTATCATTTTAGTCTGGTCATCTATCTTTATCACTAATTTTGGACAATTCAAATTTTGAATTTCAGAAAATAACAACTTCAAACCTTATTTTAAACCACGAAATGATTTCAGCTGTAAAGGTAATGAATATAAAAGTTGTATAACTCATCAAGATCTCCAACTTTTATTTTGGTCATTTCTTCATTTCATAAAGTGTTAAGTGATTTCATAAAGTTTTAGTAGTAATAGGGTGGATGTTGAAATAGATTCATCTGGATATTGCAAAGGATAGTCTCACACACATGCATAAATATAGTCTCACACACATACATAAATATATAGTCTCACACACATACATAAATATATAGTCTCACACATATGCATAAATAAAGTCTTACAAGCACACACACTTACACAAACACTCCACGTTCAACAACTAGCTAGCCCGTTGTAACGACTTTTCCCTTGACACCTTTTCGTTCGCATGGCAATATGTAAAGTTCTTTTCCACAACACTGATCTTCTTAGGAAAGTCTGTGAATAGTGACATCTCATCATAATTATTGTAAGCTTCAACATCGTCCACGCCATCAACTCCGATAATGTGTTGTTTCCCAAAGGCAACCATGTGCTTTGTCTTCTTCTTCGAGGGAAGGTTACTTTGTGGGTCAGGCATATAGAAAACTTGTGCGACACGTGAAGCGAGCACCCAAGCATCATCTTGGCAGCCTAGATTCTTGAGGTCTAGGACTCTTAATCCGATCTCGTTTAGTTGGTGTTGTTTGATCCAGCGGCATCGAAACAGGGCCACCGTTATATCCCTTTCATAGTCAAGTTCCCATATCACTTCAATATGCCAAAGTATTGGATCTTTCGACCCACTCCATCGAGAGCTTCTATTCGAATGTCGCTATTTTGGTTCACATATTTACTATCCTTTGCGTGGGTATAGTACATATACCCATTGATGTCAGAAGCTTTCCAAGATGTCACTTGTCTCGATGACCCCTCCACCAACCTACTGATGGTAATAGAGTCTATGGTTTCTCCAGGCGGTATGTTTTGGTCCTTCAACCATGTAGTTAGTCGTTCCTTGTGCTGTTTCATGACCCAATCATCTGAACGACCATTTCTCTCCACCATAATGATAGCCAAGTGTTCATCAATGTACGGTTGCATCAGTTGTGTACTCTGTAAGACACTATAATGCACCTGACTCACCTCTTTGTAATCATGGTCGATGAACACTTTTCTACCACTGGTCCCTTCCCATCCAGCCTACCCTTGTGACGAGAATCGAGTTTACCAATCCCTTTCTGTACTTTTAGGTACTCTTGACAGCACTCAACGACTTCTTCAGTACTATAACCCTCTATCATGGAGCAGTCTGGGTATGCTCGATTATGCACGTATCGACTTAGAACTGACATGAACCGCTTGTAGGACCACATTTCATGCAAGTAGCAAGGGCCCAGCGCCTGTATCTGATGAACCATGTGAATCATGAGATGTGGCATTATATCAAAAAAGTAGGAGGTAAACACATCTCTAGTTGGTTTTGTGTCTCCACCACAAATTCATGTAGGTCACTCAGCTCTTGCTTGCCAATTGTCTTCTATGAGATCTTAAAAAAGAAGTAGCACATGCGGGTGATGGCCATTTTCAAGAACTCTGGCTTTATAGCCCTGATTGCAATAGGTAGAAACACTATCAGCATCATATGACAATTGTGAGCCTTGCAGTGTGTTATTGACAAGTCCTTCATCGACACTAGCTTCTTCACATTCGCTGAAAACCCAGTCGGGACTTTGACCCCCCTCAGGAAAGTGCATATAGCTCTCTTCTCTTCTAGTGTTAGGTTGAAGCACGCCACGAGCAGAGTGTATTTTCCATTATCCTTAGGTACCGGGTGAAGCTGTGGCATCACATTTAGCTGCACCATGTCTTTTCATGATTTCAAACCATCCTTTGACTTGTCTATGTCCATCAAGGTAGAAATGACTCTCAAAGACATTCTTCTGTATGTGCATACCATCAATTGCATGGGGGGCCTCCAAGTCTGGCCAATAAGGCAGATACTGAAAGAAGATCGATTGTTTCTTGAAAGGTACACCTTCGATAGGAGGTGTGCTTCTATCTCTCTTCGTCCCATCTGGATTCTTCTTTCCACAGACGATGCGTATGTTTTTCACTATTCTGTACACGTGTTCTCCATTATGAAGTCTCTCCGGAGGGGGTTCAATCTTCGGGGTATTGTCATAAAATCTAAAGAACAATTTGCTGCGGTACTTGTGACTTGTCTTTAAGAAGCGTCTGTTCCTTAGGTAAACTATCTTCTTGGATGCATCTAGGAACACCCATGTAGTACCATCCAAACAAACCAAGCATCCCGTCTTCCCTTTGATCTATCTAGACAAAGCAAACAGCGCGAGGTAATCATTGGTAGTAACAAATATTATTGCTCTACATATAAAGTCCTCCTTTCGGAACGCATCATGCATCGTCTCCCCATGCCTCCATAGCCTCTCCATTTCTTGCATCAAAGGCTCGAGGAACACGTCTATATCAATGACTGGTTGTTTAGGGCTAGAAATAAGAACAGTGAGGAGAAGGTACTTTCTCTTCTGACACAACCACGTTAGGATGTTGTACATGGTCAAGATCACTGGCCAAGTGCTATGGTCGCTCATCCTCTCATTGAAGGGATTCATTCCATCGGTGCTCAAGCCAAACCGTACATTCCTTGGGTTATCGCTGAATTCTTTGTGCTTCTCATCGATCCTTTGCCATTGACTACAATTAACCGGGTGTGGAATCTTATCATCATCCACCTTGCGCTCATTATCCCACCATGTCATGTGTGCAACTTCTTTAGGGTTTAGGAAGATACGTCCTAAGCGGTCGGTCACTGGCAGGTACCACATTACCAAGGCAGGAATTCTTCTCTGCTTTGCATCGTTGCCTAATGGAGTGTCCTCTTGGGGGCTGAGATTCTTGTACCACTTTTTTGTACCCTTCTTATTCCTCTTTTTCCCCATGGAGGCTTCATCCCCACCGTAAAGATCATTGTTCTTGTACCGGCTGGCCCCATGCCGGGGACATTTATCCAGTGACTTGAACGTTTCACCACGAAAAAGGATACAGTGGTTGGGGCATGCATGTATTTTTTCAACCCCTATTGTCAATGGACTTATGACCTTCTTCGCTTGGTATGTGTTGGCAGAAACTAAGTTTGATTATGGCAGCACCCATGACAGGAGACGCAATAGATTATTGAAACTACAATCTGAGCAGACGTACTTAGCCTTCAGGATGAGTAGCTCAAGCACAAAACATAGCAATGTCCAATGTATCGGACAACCCTTTTCAATACCATACACAGTCTCCTTCCATTCTTTTGTCACCCATTCCAAATTTTCTAGACCTTTTGGGCTCTTTATTAAAATCTCTGGTCCAAGGGCTCAAATCATGTGCTCCAAATCATCTTCATCCCCGACACGTGCTCCACCATCATTATTGGCACCACCTTCGTCGTTACCATCCCAACCACCAGCATCACCACCTTGTTCATTACCAAACTCAGGATCTATTCATGCATCAAGCTCTGCCGAATATTGGGACAGGGATTCTAGGGTTTCGTCGTCGTATTCCTCCTCATCCTCGTCGTTAACAATAACTATTTCACCATGATGAATCCACACTGTGTAGTCCTCAACAAATCCTCGCAAAATCAAATGTGATCTAATGATAGTCACATCTATCCATGCCATATGGTTCTTGCAATCTTTACCAGGACAAATAATTGTATCCTTATTCTCTGTCAACGTCGTTGCATGCTTCTCTGCGGCTTCAATAAATTTATCCACCTCTTCACGGAAACCTGCCTTGAACCTTAACGAACCATACATCCAAGAGTTCCTGTACTCCATCTTTTACAGCAACAACAAAACAAACATTAAAGGACTACTTATTCATATATATATATATGAATCAAATTAATACTTACTTGAGAATAATTGTATATACTTCAGATATATATATATATATGAATATAAATCAAATATAATTATGTGAAGCATACAAACACACCATGGTAGAGGAAAATTAATTAATGGCCCATTTATCCATAAATAATTAAAATACATATTTGTTGATTACAATAAACAATTTCAAAGACAACAATTAGCAATAATTTTATTTTACCCAATATCTTTCATGCAAACACTAGTCCAATTTCATCAAACTTAAATTTACAAAAAACAAAATTAAAAAAAAACAAACCTAAGATCTAGATCTACATGCACATGAAACATCCATAAAACTAACTAATTGTTCACTAAAATCTAGAAACATGGACCAAATAAGGGTATGATCTTATTTCCCTACCTAATTTACCCTAGTACATTCAAAACTTGGGTCTAATTTGCTTCATAAGTAGCTCAAGCACCATAGAAGAGAGAGAAAAGCAAAACTCTAATTACTCACTAACCAACCATTAAAACTTTAAAAAAAGTATGGAATAGCATTTTCTTACCTTCTACAACCTCTCCACCAAAGGATTTGAGACCAAAACCATCCCCCATAGTAGAGCAATTTTTGGGAGGTGCCCCAGGCCTCCCCACCTTTTTTACTGTTGGAGTGAGTGACCTGAGGAGAAAGAAGGGGCTGCAGTTTTTTATACGTGCGTCATTTATAGGGGCGGTTGGTGATTGAGCCGCCCCTACAAATCGTAGGTATTTATACATGGGGCATTTGTAGTTACAGCTCAATCACCAGCCGCCCCTACAAATAGCAACACCGGGGGCGGCTGGTGAGTGAGCCACTCCTACAAATCGACCCATTTATAGGGGTGGCTCGTATCACCAGCCACCCCTACTGTTCTATTTGAAGAGGCGGCTGGTCTCGTGGGTCCCAAGCACGCCCACTGTAGGAGCGGTCCATCACCAGCCGCCCCTACAAAAAATTGTCCCGTTGCTACAAACGTTTTTTTAGTTGTATGAAGTTCTATGAAATTTAGAAATGAATGCAAAGTTTTTTCAACAGAAAAAGAAGAATGAAAAGAATCCTGGAACACGATCACCTTATTTTCTTCAAGGTTCAATGAATATATAGTACATTATATATAGAGGATGCAAATCCTGGGCTTGCGATGTTTTTGTTGGTTTTTTATAGTTGGTGTTGCGTACTTGCGGTGTGCCTACGTGGTGATGTACGTGTGCGTATACGTGTCATACTTGTGATAGCGTGTAAACAAAGAATCTCGTCTCCTCTGCACATTTCCCACCATGCTGATGTTGCATCGGCCTTTCTCCAACAAATTTTATTATTGTTTCGCCCTTTTCTCAGTTACTATAGCAGCTGCGAGCACTCAGTAATAACAACATTTATTCTGCATACATATACTGTCATGTGCATGCTTTATTTTGTGTTACATGAACAATAGATAAAGAACTAAGGGGGGAAAGAACAAAAGCACGCTATCATCACTTATATTGCCACATAAACTCAAACATAAAAAGTTAAAATAAAATGTTTAGATGTGCAATACCCTAACCTATTAACGTTCTGGTTTTGACCCTTTACAGTCCATATGTTGTGTTCTAGTGAAAAAATTAGTCATATATTTGTTGTTTAAATAGGTCCGAACCAGCTTATAATCATTGTCACTCCAAACATATAACCTCTAGATAAACCTTTTTATCCAAAATGAGAAAGAAAGTATAAGAGATGTGCTATATGTAATACATGTTTGTTCCACATGAAAACTGGCTAAAAATAAATTTTCAAGTGTTACAGGAGGCTACATAGGAACCCAAGTAAAAAGGACATCATGCTAGATGCATGCATGCTTATTCTCCTCCAAAAGATGTTATGTAATAATACAGTAATAGCCCGTTCTGATCCAAGACGTAACTGTATACACATGGAACTGAAAACGTCAGCCTATGCATTTTTTTATGGTTGTTGAAAGCAAACTAAAAAGCTAACAAACATACGAGTGGGATTGCATGCCTCACCACCAAAAGTGACATCTCAACGTCTCTGTTCCCGCAAGAATCCATGTTCGATGAGAAAGAAAAAGTGAAAAACACTAGCATTTTCCTCATTTCCATTGCTGCTCTATGTGTAATATTTGAGATAATTAAGGGACAATCCCTAATGCACGTTAGTTTTAAGTACTCCCACCCGTTTTGAGTTGTAAGTCCTTTTGACCTTTTTAGTATATGTTTTTACTATGCACACACACGTATATATACACACTATGTCTAGAAACATAGTAAAAGTTGTTGAATCTAAAACAGCCAAAACGACTAACAATTTAGAACGGAGGGAGTAAGATCTTTGCAATTTGGCCCTTTTCAGTGGATCAGAGGCAAAGTTTAAGAATCGTGTCAATCGATAGGGAGGTGTCTATATTTTTATCAATCTTAAGATATGCCAACCATGTTTGTGCAAGCATATCCTTACATGCGTTCATTGGTAAATGTACATGTGTATGTATATATGACGCAATTGCAAGAGCAGAACGAAAATACACCTTCATGGCTATGTCATATGAATATATGATGCAGTGATGCATGCATCATCTTGTTGCACTTATTAAATTAATCTAATATAATAAGATAGTTTCTTTAATATTCTCTCACCTCTCTATTAAATCACATAAGAACTTTCGTATGATGTATGATACAGTGGTACATGCATCATCTTGTTTCACTTATTAAATTAAGCTAATATAATAAGATAGTTTCTTGAAGATTCTCTCACATCTCTATCAAATCACATAAAAACCTTCGAGACACTGCATAAGTCAAGGTCTGTTTGTTTCAGCTGTAAGCTATGGAAAAGTTACTGCTGTAAGATATGAAAAAGCTAATGTAAGCTACATGTTGTTTAAAAGCTGTAAGTTGTTTAGTTGAAACAACTATAGAACCTACTCCTCCATCTATCTCTTTGAAACAACTCAAAACACCTATCTATTTTCACCCATTTTAAAAAGCGTAAAGCCGAAAGCCAAAGCAGGATCCAAGGGTGTTGCGAAAATTATACTACACAAAAACAACTTCTAGAAAAACAGCTTTAAGTTCCACCTGTTTGGTTTGCGTTGTACTTTTTGGTAGTAGAAACACTTTCTAGAAGATGTATCAAATACAAACTTAATCTATAGAAGAAGGCTAATGAGGACTCATGTAGATAGGCAGGAGTTTGTAAAAGCATTGCTTGGAATGTTTTAAGAGTGAACTCTTACTTGTATCCACTCACACCGGCTTAACACTACGCCAGATTTGCACATCACTGTCGGCCTCATCACTGCCGGATTTGTGAGAACCGACAGTGATGTACCTTCACTGCCGGTTATGAGCTTGAAAATAAAAAAAATGATTGGAGCTAGGCTAAAACCGGCAGTGTTTTGGCGGCCACTCATCACTACCGGTTTAAGACAAGAGCCGACAGTGATTGGGCTCTATCATTGTCGGTTCTAGCCAAGAACCGACGGTGATAAGCCTACAACACAAAAAGGTTGCAGCCGTCCTCTCCTTCCTCCTCTCTTCCATCCCGAGAACAGAGGGGCGCGTTTGGGCCCTTCCATCCATTGTTGCGGCTGCTCTTCACCATGAAGCTAGTGCTTGGATTTTGAAGAATGACTTGATCTTTTTGCTTTAAGGTTTGTAACAAACATCCACTCCTTTGATTTTGTTGCTTAATTAGCTTCGTTTTGATGGCTACATTGCTTAAGGTTTGTAACAAACATCCACTCCATGAAGATACAGAAGTTCATCGAAGACAACCCCGAATTAACCATGGAAGAGGCCGCGAACATCTATTATGATGTACAAGGGACGGGAACACCGGCAATGAAGTATGAAAGGGGCAATCTTTTGGTTCCCGATCATGGGTATAAAAATTGGACAACATATATGCGTCAGTTGCATGAATATTACATGGCTTAAGCAACAGAGACGGAGGACTTTGGTTTTGAGGTTATTATCCGTTCGCCACATGTTTTTCATTATCCTGAAGAAGAGAAGTTCGATGTCGAGTGGGAGTGCTTGTTCTAGCTATACCAGAAACGCTCTCTCGATACACAAATGTTGATATTGTGGACTATGTAAGTACCCTACACGCATGATATTATAATTAACTACTCTCTCGAAACACAAATTGTTAACTTTTGAGCACTTCCCATGATTTTATGTAGGTGTATAGCAAAATTTTGCATTCTAAAAAGCAAATGTGATAACATAGGCTTCTTGGACCCCTTGCGAGTCAATGAGAAGACATGTCTAGGCCTCCATGGATGTGACGTGGAAGACCTGAAACAGAGATTGATTGCTGTTTTCGACGAATTCAAGATAATGAACAAAACCCACATATTTCTAGCCTACAACTGTGAGTATGTGTTCTCGGCTTTTAATTTTATGCTTCTTTTTTTGTTAAGATTATTCGATAATTAGGATTTTGTGATTGCAGCAACCATTTCGTCTTCATTTGTGTTAATCTTGCCAAAAATCTGATCGAGGTGTGGGACTCAAAGAAAAACCCATTTCATCATCTAGATGCACCGGTGGCAGTGCTGAATTAGTAAGCGATCCTAATAACATATTATTTTCTAATCACATACACCGCTTTCTAATGTTTCTCCTTTTAATGTTGCTCAGTGTTCGAAGAAGACATATCGGTGGGACGCATGTCCCATTCAAGGTTGTCGAAATGGAGGGGAAGTACCTAAAACAGACGACGGGAAACAATGAATGCGGGTCTTATGTAATGTGGGCAATGCTTTGCTACATCGGAGGGAAATCCGAAGAAGCCGATAAGTTGGTGTGTATAATCCTCATTTCATTTATGTCTGTTAATCATTCAACAAAATGATTTACTGATTTCTCTTTAGATATCATCTTTTTGGAACCACAGCGCAAGAAATATAACCATGAAAGGCTGTTAGACATGGAGATCGTTGCGCTGCAATCAGAGCTGGCAAAATTCATCTTAGCCGAGGTATTAGAAAAAGATGGAGTATTTTCTATTACACAATCCGTGAAGTTCAAGGACCAGTATGGCCCAGAGCGGCTCGCCAGATTATTGTAAGAAGTCCGAGAAGCATTGCACAATCTGTGAAGTCCAAGAATATTTCTTTTTTATTTTGAGGGATCGAGATCTTGATAAGAACATTTGAACTGTAACCGTAACATTTGTAATGTTTAATATTGATGGAGTTGTCGTCTACGTAGCGTATATAAAGCGAAACCCGATTCCACGAAAAAATATAAATTAAAATAAATTATAAAACAATAAAATACGAACGTGACATCATTGTCGGTTAGCAGAAGACCGATAGTGTTGTTGTAAACATCACTGCCAGTTAGCAACAAACCGGCAGTGATGGCACTGCCGGCTGGAGCCACAAACCGGCAGCGTTAGCTTAGCCATCACTACCGGTTTTTGTCACAAACCGGCAGTGATTCTTACGACAACAATACCGGTTGAAACAGAAACCGACAGTGTTGGTGGAACTGAACTCTATCGGGTGGTTCTATGAACCGATAGTGTTGGTGGAACTGAACTCCGCCGGTTGTGTAAAGAACCGGCAGTGAAGTTGAAGAAAATTGCCGGTTTGTAGGAACCGACAGTGATAGCTTACCCTCGTCACTGCCGGTATGGTTGTGCCGATTCAAAATCCGGCAGTGATGGGGTATTTTGAACCGGCAGTGAAATGCTATTCTGACATAGTGTAAGAGCTAGTGAACATATTGACTAAGATGAAAGGAACTCTAGGCTTGACAAATATTAAATGATATAGACATTATAGCTATACACATCTTTCCTTAGCTTGAAACCTTATAATAAGAATAAATATAAAGAACCATTTGCAACTAAAGCGAGCAGAAAAAGCATGTCTTGGGCTTGTGTGGGGTCACTTGCTCAGAGGAACATCAAGGGCTATATATACACCCCCAGACCGTCAGGAGCTATAACAGCCATCGATCATCCATTCTTCTCATTAATTCTCATCAGGTGCAATATTCATCAGAACATAATAACAATCTCGAAGGATGCATCAACAATCCGCTTTCCTTCTGATCGTGGTGGCAGTCAGCACCGCCACCATGGCGCACGGCCAACTTGCAGCCAGCACTCCGGCGACACGGTTCTGGGAGCAGGCACTCCCCGGCACGACGATGCCGGAGGTCATAGCAGATTTTGTTCAGAAAGGTAATTTTTAAGTACATGTTTAATTATATGTTTAGTATAAATACATAAAAGGTTTTCCTTGTATATAGTTAGTAGCAAAAACACACGTGTGTTGCAACTTGCAACAGAATTTACATCCTACAATCTGTTCTAATACGTTTTGAGATGTACCGTGATTGGACATACGTTATTCTAACTAAGAGCATCTCGAAGAGTTTCTTAAAACACTCCTAAAATTCATTTTTAGCAGAAACTTAAAAAAATGAAAACCCAACAGGTCCTCAAACTTCATCGTAATCTACCTTTCCGCGCTTGCTAAATCTCTAGTTGCACTCCTCGTTAATCCCTGCACGCGTCCCCTCCCAATCGTCGTCACGTGCGGCGGTGCAGGGACAGTGGTACGGCTACCTCTTTATCGCCTTCCGCCACGGATAGAGCGCCGTGACCCACGCAAAATTAAAAAGACAGCGAAATAAGCTAAATTTTCACCGTATTTACACCGTATTTACGCAAAATTAAAAAGGACAGTGGTACGGCTACCTCTTTATCCCCTCAGATTTGCTTTAGCTCCGCCCCTCCAAGAGCATGAGAGGGAGAGAGAGCTCCTTGCAACACACGGCATGCAGGATAACGTGACTAGCCATGCCATGGGCGCAGGGGAGAGTGGGAGGAGGGAGAAGAGGCTGTGCTGTGGTTAGACTTCAGAGTTATGAATTGGTGATGGCTGAGTAGCTGCAAAGCTGCTGCTCTTTATTTTTTAAGCTCGTAGGCCCTACCAGGAATTGTTTTTTTGTAACGACTAGGATTTGTTGTCTCGTTGACATGGTGCAAATTTAAGTTTTCCTACAACTAACCTTGGAACTATTGGAGGATGGGTGGTATTCTGCATGCTCCCAATATTTTTTTAGCAAAGCTTCTAAAATCAGTTTTCTGGCACTCATTTTTCAAGTACGGTTGGGGATTATCTAACTTATGTGAGCATCAATTATGAGTAACGGGACAATAAACAAATTAGAATTGTATAATCTCTAATTCATCATGTACTACTACTCTTAGTAAAACCGGTTAGAACTCTTACTTCATAAACGAGATTGAATTGTAATCTCTAATTCATCATGTATACTACTACTTTTAGTAAAACCAGCAGAACTCTTATACTTCGGAGAGTTGAGGCGGGACACGGATAGGAAAAGAGTCCGATGGACCAAAATTCAGAGGAATAATTTTTCGCTCTTTAATGCATAGATAGAGTATACATATAGACATTGACTTTGTGTCCTCGGCAGGGATCGATCAGTCACCGCTTGTGGAGCACTACTCTGCACATCCCAGTATCAGCATGTGCACACTCTTCAACACTATCTGCGACCCGCAGATGGTGGCGGAGACCGGCATCTACTTCCACGAGGCCCAGCTACATCCGGGCAGCACCATGACCCTCTCCTTCCCGGCAGAGGTGGAGATACCCATCCTCCCGCACAACGTTGCCGACAAGGTCCCCTTCGAGAACCTAAGCGATGTCCTCGCCACGTTCCACATCACGCCGGGGTCCGCCGAGGCGGCCCAAGTGGAGGACACTCTAAGCAAGTGCCAGGAGCCGCCGCTCGCCGGGGAGGCGAAGGCCTGCACCACGTCGCTAGAGAGCATCGTGCAGACTGCCATGGAGATGCTCGGCACCACCACCACCCAGCTGCAGGGTGGTGGTGGTGGTGACTACGTGTGGGCGGCCACGTCGGCTCTCCCGCGCGGTGGCCTGCTGCCACGCCGGCAGTACGTGGTGCAGACAGTCACCCCACTCGTTGGCAGCCGCTACGTGTCCTGCCACAAGGTGCCATTCCCGTACGCCGTCTACCAGTGTCACGTTACGAACAGGGGGTACAAAGCCTACATGGTCTCGCTTAGCGGCCGCCACGAGGGTCCGATGGTTTCCTTGCTGGCGTTCTGCCATTTCGACACCTCCTGCTGGAACCCGATGCACCCGGCGTTCCAGATACTGAACACTCACCCTGGTGGCAGTACGCCGGTGTGCCACTTCATGTCGTACGGCAATCTGGCGTTCGTCAAGAAGGCAGGCACAGCCTAGCTTGCTACCGCAGTACGTCTTCGTTACTACGCCAGTGTCATCGTGTTCTGGATATCAACATGGCCCTCTCTGTTCATGCACCGTAAATGTAAACGTGGACATGCATCCATTCTAGCTGCTAGCAGGACCATGGCGTCTTCTGTATGACAAGAATGGTGCCATGGCTCTAGCTTTGCGGAAGAAAATAAGGGTGTAGGAATGGTGTGTGCTGGTACATGTCATTGTTACTCCTGTCTGAAACTTGTGGTTGGTGCTGTGTGTGTGGCCTAGCTAGCACTGAACATATTGTATTATCGTGTTTATGTGTATTAATATGTTTAACAGTTTAAGTATGTAAACTACAGCGAACATAGGTTGATATGTGCCCATGCGTGTCATATTGTTTTTTTACTGTTGCCATTGATTTATCATCAACAGCCTTGTTTTTTTTAGGAACGAGACAAAATCTTATCACCCGGTTAATTTTAGAAAATTGGATTAAAACCAATACAACAGCCCCAGCACAAGGGCTAGATTGTGACATATCCACTAATAAGAAACAACAACAACAACAAACCCCAGCACAAGAGCAAATGGTGTGCAACCACAAATATAACAAAAAGAGAGAAAACACTACAACACCAAGACACAAGAACTATTCGACGATGTCTCCAGGTAGGTGAATGACGCCGCAACGTAAACATCGTCAGTCAAGCAGGAGCTTGGCAGGGCTTTCGCCCAAGCCTTATGCCGAGGGGTAACTGCATTGACCAAGCCGATCTAGGAGAATCAGCCGCAAGAGGTTCTTTAGTAACACCTTCAAGAATGAAATCTTGATCGTCACGAGCCCAGACGTATTGGTCTGAGTTAAGCTTTCATCCAGAACCTTTGCCCATGACAGTGGGATGCGCGCACCGGCAAGCGTCCATGCCTAGACAGAGGGGGTTGTCGGCCACTGCCACACCACGCAGAGCCGTTTCCGGACTTGTCCACGACGGTGGGACGCGCGCACTGGCGAGTGTCGACTCCTGGACTAAGAGGTGCCGACCGCCACCACACCGCGGAGCCATTCCCGAACTCGCCCGCGATGGTGGGAGGTGCGACTCGCTAAGCGTCCGCACTTGGACAGGCGTCGGGTCGCGGTGTACCATGTTGGAGGAGGGGAGGGGGGGGGGGGGGGTTGGCAGCGGCCGCCGCCACACGGGGACGGCGGATCCGGGCCCAAGAAGCCCATGACGATGACGCGGTGCGCAGCCGACTTGTGGGGCATGGCAGAGCAGCGAGGATGAATCCGCTTGGTCAGAGATGCAGATTCTTTATTCACGTCTCTATCAAGCTACATCCGAAGCATCATTTATAGCAATCAATTCATATGCAGTTCAGCCATCAATCATCACTAGTTCAGTTCAACACGCACGTACGCCATGTGTATATGTATGTATGTATATACGTCATAGCAAGGAATTAATTAGTATTAGATCGCAGGCATTTGTTCCATATTCATTTGCAAGAGAATAGAACTCCCCTTTCTTATAAATTACCTGGTGGACTATATATAAATGTTGAAATCTTTTTAAGAATGTTGTGCATTGCATATTCATTTCATGGATGATGTCAACACTTTGAATTCATGTACATGTATCGAAGAAAACCCATGTTTCAGAAATATAGGCAAGCTGCATTAAGTCTAAACCTTAGGTATATATAGCCGTTTTACATCTTGTAGATTTAATGAGTAGGTGTGATATCAAGACATATATACTCAGCCTCTTGTAGATGGTCAATCCCATGGTCACTATCATGTGGTGTACCGTGAAGAAGCCACAGATGTTGCCTGGAGGTTGCTGGTGGCACTGCGAAAATGATATGTATGTATTAAGCAAAATGATCACTAAGACTAATTAGAATAGGAGACATAGGTTAGACAACTTATAGTGGAAACATAATGACATGTTAATACCCTAAGTGTAGGGAGAAGAAAGATAGGACGGAGAAAAGGAGGGCCTAATGTGGCCTATATACTATGCCTTCTCACACCAAGTAGGGTGGCGTGACAAACTTGTCGTGCCGTCCTGCCTGAGTGCCTGGTGTGACATGCATAGTGGGACACACCAGGCTGCCACGCGTTGGCTTAGGTCACATGTTGATGTTAACGTGGCTAGTCTTGTCACGCTAGAAGATATGGTGCTCACTAGAGTTGCCCTGTCGCGCCAGCGTGGCTGGTATGATGAAAAAGGTTAGATTTATAAAATCTATTCTGAGCAGGTTAGTGTTAAAATATACTCGGTTAAAAAGGTTATATAAAAAATCCCATGTTTTTGGGCATAGCCATTGAGTTAGCGAGAAAACCAAAGCTTAAAGATAAAATTACAGAAAAGTTATTTTTAGCAAGGGAGCCTCTCTGTCATGCTCCCTCCATTATTCTTTTATAAGGTGCACAAACATGTTAAGATTCAAACTTTAAAATCTTTAGCCTATACGTAACTTTTGTAATTAATTTTAACTATTACAATATAAACTTGACCCGATTAGATTTGTAATAAAATGTGCTATTCGAGTATATTAAGTTTATAAGCATAAACAACATAATATAAAATAAATAAATGAAGAAAGTGTAATTTGAGAGACTATGACATGTTAAGTTCGCCTTATAAAAGAAAACAGATGTAGTATATATGCTTCTTGAGGAAGAAGATGTATACAAACATATTAAATCTAATAAAACCGGTCCTATACTTTTTAAAAGTAAATTTTTAAGGTTTAACCTACTGCAATACACTGCTTCAATTTCTCTGTACATTGTATGACGTCGGATGCATATTTATAATTTACATATATGATCATTATTTACTTGTGCTCCCGTAAGAGACAAAAATAGTCATCAATTTCTCTGTGCGCACACTATTGGGAGACCCATCAAGTTGGTCCAAAAATATGTGTGTGCTGGGTGTTCGGCTGTCGCTAGTCGCTACTCGCTAGCTGTTGGTTTGTCCCCGCTTATTTACGGTTTGAGACTTTGAGTTTTGGATGTCTAGTTATACTAATATTTGATGACAGCATCACGATAACAGCAACAACTGTCTTCTGGCATGGCCTGCCGGGCCTTGCATTTGTCCTGTCCTCGCATGTGTCATAGCGTGTGCTGCTCCATTAATAGCGGTTTAATTTGAACTAAGAGTATCTCCAACTGCATTAAAAAATAATCCTAAAAATCTGGTTTGGCAACCTTAAAAAAACAACTACATCCCCAATAGTTTTCAACAATTTACTTACTTCTAAAAAAATTCAAAAAACCGACCCGCTTAAAGATTTTGGTCAACGGTACCGTCCATGTCATGCATACTGCCGCCACTGCTGTCATCACCGCTAGTTGACCATCTCGGCACCTAACTAACACCATAACCTCCAAAACGGAATCTCCATTGCCTACTCTACCTCCTAGTACTGCCATATATTAAAATAGTGGCTAGAGATTCGATTCCGATAAAACTCTAAGAGCCAGTTTGGATGCCAAAATTTTTGGCAAAACGCTACTGTAGCGTTTTCGTTGTTATTTGGCAATTAGTGTCCAATCATAGTCTAATTAGGCTTAAAAGATTCGTCTCGTGGATTGCGTCTAAACTGTGTAATTAGTTTTATTTTTTATTTATATTTAATGCTTCATTCATGCGTCCAAAGATTCGATGTGACGGGGAATCTTGAAAAATTTAGCATTTTGGGGTGCAACTAAACATGGCCTAAGTGGCGGCTGTGATCGCAGTTAGGGAGACCACAAGTGTTGAAAAAAAAACCAGGCCCCCATGACAGGCAGTAGCGGCATCCACATTTCTTTGCATATGGATGCCTATTTTTCCAAGCGCGGATATATAGATTGTAGTTATAGGATAGGAAGTTATTGGGGAAGTTTTTTTATTGTACAAAAAATCAAGATTAAGAGTGTTTTTTACCAAACTATTGAAGATATTCTCTAATCTATTTCCAGCGCACAGTCGTCATATAGCAGTAATAAAAAGTACAGACTTGAAGTACCATGGAATTGAAGTTCTACGAAATTTAGAATGAATGCAAAGGTTTCAATAAAAAAACAAGAATGAAAAGAATCCAGGAACATTATAGAGGACGCAATGGATGATTTAAAATCCTGGCTTGTGATGTTTCATAAGTTTTGTATAGGTGTTGTGTGTGCCTACGTGGTGATGTACGTGAGCGTATACATGTCACTGTGATAGCGTGTAAATTAAGAAAAAAAATCTCGTTTCCTCTCCAAGCTAACGTTGCATCGTCCTTTCTCCAACAAATTTATTATTTATGAAATCGGTTTTTGGCACATCTTATAACAGCTTCCTGAGCTCTGTTTTTATTGCCAAACACCCATTTTTAAAACAGCTTCACGAGTGAATGTGTTTTTTCTTCTCCTTCATAAAATTAAAAGATGAGTCGAAATGAAGCTAAAAAAAATAGCTTATCCCAGCTTCGTTCCACACAAGTGGGCCCGGTAGACTGCAGGTGCCCCATTCTCTCTCAGTGAAGCAGCACCCGGCGAGCAGCGGGGGCAGGGCCTGCAGGGCCGCCGGGGTAGGCTCGCGGCCGCCGGGGGAGGCGTGGGGAGGTGTGAGCGGTGGCGCCGCCAAGCCCGCTGCCGGCCCGGGCAGAGCCGCGAGAAGGTTTGGGCACGGCCGGAGTTGCGGACGCCGCAGGGCGCAACTGTGGGCGCGCGGACGCCATCGAGCGCAAAAGGCGAAGGCGCGGGGCCGGGACTCCGCCGTCGGGGTCGCGGGCCGGGAGCGCCGCCGTCGGGGTCGCCGGGATGGGGACGGGGAACGACGGGGCCAAGTCTCCATCGTGGCTAGCTGGGGACGCGGCCGCCGAGGCACGGCCTTCTGAGCGCGGCCGCCGGGGCTCACGGCGTCGGGGCGCTGCCTGCGTAGTGCGGCCGCCGGGGTGCGGCTGCCGGGGCTCAGCCATCGGGAGTCGCGGGAGCTGCCGGGATGAGCGGCGTGGTCGTCTCCATCGGGTCACGCGAGGACGCGACCGAGCTAAGCGGCCCGTGATGAAGAAGAAAGAGATGCCCGTGAGGAGGTGAGGGAAAATAGAAAAAAAAATAGCTAAGGGCATCATAGTAATTTTAGTCTTTTGGACCATCATATGAAGCTCTATGAAGTTGTTTTGACAAACACGAAAAGAAAAACAGCCCACCTTCCCCAGTAAAGCTGCTCATTGAGCTGAAAACTATAAAAATAGCTTCACCAGTGAAGTTGAGTTGTGCCAAACGGGGGCTTACTATAGCTGCGAGCATCTCAATAATATAATAATAACAACATTTATTGTGCATACGTATACTGTCATGCGCATGTTGGTGGGTGGTTGGTGTGGGGGTGGGGGGCAGCAAAAGCACCCTATCATCACTTACAATGCATGGTACAGAATCTCAAACATAAAAAGTTACAGTTGAAATGTTTAGATGTGCAATACCCTAGCCTATTAACGTCTGGTTTCAGCCGTTCACAATCCATGTGTGGTGTTCTAGTGGAATTACTCATAACTCATAACATGGTTGTTTAAATAGGTTCGGACCAGTTTATAATCATTGTCACTTCAATTATATAGCCTCTAGATAAACATTTTTACCCGAAACGAGAAAAAAATGTAAGAGATGTACTATATGATGTATACGGGATTTGTTCCACATAAAAGCTGGCTACATAGGAACCCAAGTAAAAAGGACATCATTGCTAGATGCATGCATGCTTATTCTCCTCCAAAATGTTATGTAATACAGTAATAGCTCGTTCTGGTCCAAGACGCAACTGTATACACATGGCACTCAAAATGTCAACCTATGCATTTTTTTCATGGTTGTTGAAAGCAAACTAAAAAGCTAACAAACACACGAATGGGATTGCATGCCTCACCACCAAAAGTGACATCTCAACGTCTGTATTCCTACAAGAATCCACGTTCAACGAGATAGAAAAAGTGAAAAACACTACCATTTTCCTAATTTCCTTTGCTACTCTGTGTGTAATATTTGAGATAATTAAGGCACGATGCAGGTTGGTTTTAAGTATTCCCTCCGTTTTGAGTTGTAAGTAGTTTTGACTTTTTTAGTATATGTTTTTACTATGCACATATATATCCACTATATCTAGATACATAGTAAAAGTTGTTGAATATTAAAAATCCAAAACAACCAACAATTTAGAATGGAGAGAGTAGAATCTTTGCAATTTAGCCCTTTTCAATGGATCAGAGGCAAAGTTTAAAAAACGTGTCTATCAATACTAGGGATGAAAACGGTACGGATATTTTCCGACCGTATTCGAAACCGAATCCGTTTAGAGGGGTTGAGATCTATCCGTATCCGAGTCCGGATATCCAACATCCGATACCGTATCCGAATCCGAATACTCAAATCGCATATTTATGATGTCGATATCCAATCGTATCCTATCCGACATAGTTGACACTATCCGTATTCGAATCCGAATCCGGACAGAAATATGAAAACAAATGTAATATCGGTGATATCCGTCCGTATCCGATCCGTTTTCATCCCTATTCAATACGGAGGTGACTATAATTTTATCAATCTTAAGAATTAAGATATGCCAATCGGTCTAGGTCTAGTCTCACGGAGGTACTGTGTTCGTACTAGCATACCCTTACTTGCGTTCATTGGTGAATGTACATGTGTACGCGCGCATATATGACGCAAAATTGCAAGAGTGAAAAAAACTTCATGGCTACGTCATATGAATGTATGATACAGTGGTGCATGCATCATCTTGTTGCACCTATTAAATTAAGCTAATATAACAAGATAGATTCTTTAAGATTCTCTCACCTCTCTATCAAATCACATAAAAACCTTCATATGATGTATGATACAGTGGTACATGCATCATCTTGTTGCACTTATTAAATTAAGCTAATATAATAAGATAGTTCTTTTAAGATTCTCTCACCTCTCTATCAAATCACATAAAAACCTTTGAGGCACTGCATAAGTCAGGGTATGTTTGTTTCAGCTGTAAGCTATGAAAAAGTTACTGAAAGCTGTAAGAGATATTAAAAAGCTAATGTAAGCTATATGCTGTTGAAAAGTTGTAAGTTGTTTGGTTGAAACAACTATAGAACCTACTCTATCACTTAGAAACAACTCTAAAACACCTATCTATTTCCACCCATTTTAAAAAGGAGAAAGCTGAAAACCAAAGCAGGATCCAACGTGTCGAGAAAATTATACTACGTACACGAAAGCAACAGCTTCTGGAAAAACAGCTTTAGGTTCCACCTTTTCGGTTTTGTGTTTTACTTTTGGTAGCAGAAACACATTCTAGAAGATGTACCAAATACAACGTTAATCTATAGAAGATGGCTAACGAGGACTCATGTAGATAGGCAGGAGTTTGTATAAAAACATTGCTTGGAATGGTTGAAGAGTGGACTCTTACTTATTAACTTGTATCCACTAACACCGGCTTAAGCGCTAGTGAACATACTTACTACGATGAAAGGAACTACTAGGCTTGAAAAATATCAAATGAGATAGATATTATAAGTATACATTTTTTTCTTGAAACCTTATAAGAATAAAGAAAATGAACCATTTGCATCTAAAGCTAGCAGAAAAAGTACGGGTGCATGCATCACTACCGAAACCGGCACTTTGTCGAGTGCCGGAAGCTTTGCCGAGTGTATTTTATCGGGCACTCGGCAAAGACGGCTTTGCCGAGTGTTTTTTTCGGCACTCGGCAAAATGCGTCTTTGCCGAGTGCCTTTTTTTTGGCACTCGGCAAAGAGACATTTTGCCGTGTGCATTTTTTTGGCCCTCGGCAAATTATTTTTTCAAAGCAATTTTTGAGGCCCTAAATGAATTCAAATGAAAAACTTTTCAACTACAAAGTTATACAACTTCTCAAGATCTACAAAGTTTATTTTGGTCATTTCTTCATTTGACAAAGCGACAATAACGTTGTTCATAAAATCTACATCTCTCATATTAGTTTCATGAAAGTAGAAGAGAGATATATAAGATTTGTGAATAATGTTACTACCACTATGTCGGATGAACAAATGACCAAAATAAACTTTGTAGATCTTGAGAAGTTATGGAATTTTGTAGTTGGCAACATTTTGATTTGAAATCATCTTGTCGTGCAAAAACGACGTTTGAATTTGAAAATTTTAAAATTTAAATTTTTCAAAAGACCTTGGATGGAAAAACTTCCTAAATAAAAATTGTAGATCTCCAAAAGTTATGAAACTATGTAGTTGACAACTTTTTGATTTGAAATCATCTTATCATGCAAAACTACGTTTGAATCTCTCAAATTTGAAATTCGAATTTTTCAAACGACCTCGGATGGAAAAACTTCCTAAATGAAAATTGTAGATCTCCAAAAGTTATGAAACTATGTAGTTGACAACTTTTTGATTTGAAATAATCTTATCATGCAAAACTACGTTTGAATCTCTCAAATTTGAAATTCGAATTTTTTAAACGACCTTGGATGGAAAAACTTCCTAAATGAAAATTGTAGATCTCAAAAAGTTATGAAACTTTGTAGTTGACCACTTTTTAATTTGAAATCATCTTATCATGCAAAACTACATTTGAATCTCTTAAATTTGAAATTTGAATTTTTCAAACGACCTTGGATGAAAAAACTTCCTAAATGAAAATTGTAGATCTCGAAACATTATGAAACTTTGTAGTTGACCACTTTTTAATTTGAATTCGTTTAGGGCCTCAAACAAACAATTTACTCTTGGTTTAGTATAATATATGAGGATAGATAACGGAATCTATATACAACTGACAGTGTAGTGTAGTGGTAGAGCAGCAGACACGTGATGAAGAGGTCGTGAGTTCGAATCCCGTCGGCCGCGTTAGCTACGAATTTTGCGTGAAAAATGCAGCGACTTCGATGGCCGGTGGCGCTGGCCGATGGCGGCCTCCCCCGAAAAAAAAATTGATATTATTTTTGGGTTTTTTTCGAATTTTCATTTTGCCGAGTGTAAATCTTTGCCGAGTGCTTTTCCGGCACTCGGTAAAGGCTTTGCCGAGTGCCCGACAAAAAGCAATCGGCTAAGGCTTATTTGCCGATTAATTTTTTGCCGAGTGCCCTTTACCGAATGCGTCACTCAACAAAGCCTTTGCCAAATGTATTTCAGGCTTTTCAATGAATCAGAGGCAAAGTTTAAAAAACGTGTCTATCAATACGGAGGTGACTATAATTTTATCAATCTTAAGAATTAAGATATGCCAATCGGTCTAGGTCTAGTCTCACGGAGGTACCGTGTTCGTACTAGCATACCCTTACTTGCGTTCATTGGTGAATGTACATGTGTACGCGCGCATATATGACGCAAAAATTGCAAGAGTGAAAAAACTTCATGGCTACGTCATATGAATGTATGATACAGTGGTGCATGCATCATCTTGTTGCACCTATTAAATTAAGCTAATATAACAAGATAGATTCTTTAAGATTCTCTCACCTCTCTATCAAATCACATAAAAACCTTCATATGATGTATGATACAGTGGTACATGCATCATCTTGCACTTATTAAATTAAGCTAATATAATAAGATAGTTCTTTTAAGATTCTCTCACCTCTCTATCAAATCACATAAAAACCTTTGAGGCACTGCATAAGTCAAGGTCAGTTTGTTTCAGCCGTAAGCTATGGAAAAGTTACTGAAAGCTGTAAGAGATATTAAAAAGCTAATGTAAGCTATATGCTATTGAAAAACTGTAAGTTGTTTGGTTGAAACAACTATAGAACCTACTCTATCACTTAGAAACAACTCTAAAACACCTATCTATTTCCACCCATTTTAAAAAGGAGAAAGCTGAAAACCAAAGCAGGATCCAACGTGTCGAGAAAATTATACTACGTACACGAAAGCAACGGCTTCTGGAAAAACAGCTTTAGGTTCCACCTTTTCGGTTTTGTGTTTTACTTTTGGTAGCAGAAACACATTCTAGAAGATGTACCAAATACAACTTTAATCTATAGAAGATGGCTAATGAGGACTCATGTAGATAGGCAGGAGTTTGTATAAAAACATTGCTTGGAATGGTTGAAGAGTGGACTCTTACTTATTAACTTGTATCCACTAACACCGGCTTAAGAGCTAGTGAACATACTTACTACGATGAAAGGAACTACTAGGCTTGAAAAATATCAAATGAGATAGATATTATAAGTATACATTTTTTTCTTGAAACCTTATAAGAATAAACAAAATGAACCATTTGCATCTAAAGCTAGCAGAAAAAGTACGGGTGCATGCATGTCTTGGGCTTGTGTGGGGTCACTTGCTCGGAGGAACATCAAGGGCTATATATACACCCCAGACAGTCGGGAGCTATAACAGCCATCGATCATCCTTGCTTCTCATTCTCATTGTGCAATATTCATCAAAACATAACAATATAGAAGCATGGATCAACAATCCGCTCTCCTTCTGATGATGGTGGCAGTCAGCACCGCCGCCATGGCGCACAGCCACCCTGCAGCCAGCACTCCGGCGGCATGGTTCTGGGAGCAGGCCCTCTCCGGCGTGCCGATGCCGGAGGTCCTAGCTGATTTTGTTCAGAAAGGTAATATTTGCGTACGTACATGTTTAATTATATGTTTGGTATAAATACATAAAAGGTTTTCCTTGCATATATTACTAGCAAAAATACACGCACGTTGTAACAGAATTTACATCATGTGACACGGTCCCGAAAAAAAAATTACATCCTGCGACGCCTGTTCTATAATATGATGTTCTGAGATCAGATTTCGTACTGTGATTGAACATATAACTAAGTGCATCTAAAATTCTTTCCTAAAAACACTCCTAAAATTCAGTTTTAGCACAAACTAAAAAAAAAACCCAACAGGTCCTCAAACTTCCTCCTGATGTTTGCGCGCTTGTTAAATCGCTGGTTGCACTCCTTGTTAATCCCCCTCCTAATCGTCGTCGCGTGCGGCAGTGCGGGGACAGAGGTTAAGGTACCTCTTTGTCCGCCATGGACAGAGCACCGTGACTTCCTGCTGCGCGCTCGATCTATCAACGTGACTACCCATGGGCGCAGGGGAGAGCGGGAGGAGGGAGAAGAGGCTGTGCTGTGGGCTTCAGACTTCATCAGAGTTATAATATGACTTGCTGCTTGCATTGCTGAGTTGCTGGCTTGCTACAAAGCTGCTGGTCATAATTTTTCTAAGCACCTAGGAATTGTTTTTAGAGCTCTTTTACGGTGGTCGGAAAAGTACCATGGTACTTCTATTTATTTTATTTATTAGGCATTTAATTAAGAGAGACTATTTGTAAATTTTAAATTTTATTCTTGAGGATATATTGGTAATTGTCTGGTAATAGGACTGCCACGCGGTAGTTCCCGATGCCTCGGAGTGGCTTGGGCGGTTGGGCCGCCGGCTGTCGCACCGCGCCCGTAGGGGTACTCCACCAGCTGCATCCGCGTCTTCGTGCCGCAGCAGCCCGTGGTGGAACCGCTGCAGCTCCGGCTCTCTTGCTGCCCGGCCTTCTCTTGACATCTTGCGCACACGGCACACACTCCATGACCTTGCGCTGGCTTTGGCTGCGCACGTCGACGTCGCCCACTCGCTGCCGCGGCTGACGTGAACTCCTCCGCCTTCTCAGGAGCTTCGTGTTCGCCTCGATCAGCTCCACGATGGCGTCCTCTGCGGAGGCCATCTGCCCCTAGCTAGGAGTATTTCACACTGTCCAGCAGGTCCACGTCCGGTGACGCCGGCACGCAGCTTTGGCCTTACGTGACAGACCCTTGCTCACTCCAGACGACACGACGGAAGCGTGCAGCGGTCGAACACGTGACGAGTAATTAATTCAGCTGTCTGAACTTTGTGCGCCGCGTGCTGCAGGGTAGGTTGAAGACAATGAATTACTATTTCACCCTTCACTAAATTTAATTAATCTAATAATAATTTATTTATAGCTCTAACTATTTTGGTACTGATCTCACCTAATTTGATATTATCCCCACCTATTTGGTACCTCCAGGTATTTTTAGTTGGGTGCCTCCTATTTTTCTACCGTTCGAACTTACCTAATGCATGACCCATATTTTTTTACGATCATTGTAAAATTTCTCTTGTTTTTAATAACAACCGGAATTGTTGACGTGGTGGGTCTGTCTACTTTTTACTCGAGTGTTTCAGAACCTCCTTTCACCCGAGTGTTACCTGGCCAAAAACCACTCGAAATTGGTCTTGAACAGAATCGGGTGTTTGAAGACCATAAAACACTTGATTTTCATAACCACAGGATCCAGATCAAATGATCCAAATCAATACAAACAAAGAGAACATATAAAATAAAAAATTACCCAGATTATTTTTCCGTAAATCAAATTGGAAGATTTCAAAGGGAAACAAATAAAACTTACAGACAAACAAAAAAAGGACAAAAAAAAAGATCAGAGAACTATTCAAGTAATCCTAAAGACTATTCTCACCTACGAACAGTCATTTTACACCAGCTCAACACATAAATTACACCAAAACACGAATAGTAAAATATGCAACAGTGAGATGTAATATGCAACTACTCACGAAGGATGAATCAATCGCATAAGGCTGCAGCGGCGCGTCTCTCGGCCTGAGCTGCGACGCGGCCACGGCAGCGGACGGGTGGGGAAGGAGATGCTTCGACTAGCGTGGGGACGATGGCGGCGCTGCGACGACACGGCGCAGGGGTGCGCGGCGCAGGCGCACCGGTGCGCAGGGTCGCGGGCGTACCGGTGTGGGTCACGGACGCCGGGGCGGGGTCGGAGGCGAGGAAGAAAGAGTCGGACGCGCCTGGGTGCCGACGCGCAGAAGAAAGAGTCCGACGTGTGTGCGGAAGTTAACGCCGGCAGGAGCTAGGGCCTCTTTGGCATGGCTTGTGTCGGCTTGGTTTCATCTATTTTGTGTAAATCGAGGCACTGTAGTGTGAAGCCGTTTTGTAAGCCGAGGTTAAAATGAACTAGAAGTCGGGAAATGCTAGTTTTTTCTGACTTCACTGGCTTTGGCTTCACCGGTAAAGCCGTTTTGGATGAGCCGTGTTAAAGGAGGCTTTAGTGGTAGGTAGAGTGCGCAGTGTGGGTGTGGGCCTCGGGACCCCTCGCCTCGGTTGACAGCAAGCATCCGACGGCCATAAATTCGAGTGACGGGTTAGATTTGCCGCAAATTTAAGTCTTCGTACAACTAATCTTGGAACTATTGGAGGATGGGTGGTGTTCTGCATGCTCCCAATATTTTTTTTTGGTAAGCTTCTAATAAAAGCAGTTTTCTGGCACTCATTTTTTAAATAAGATTGGAGATGATCTAACTAGCATGAGCATCGATCGTGCGAAACGGGATAATAAATAAATTAGAACTATAATCTCTAATTTATCATGTACTACTACTCGTAAAACTGACTAGAACACTTATACTTTAAAAACGAATTAGAACCGTAAAATCTCTCTGATTCATCATGTACTACTACTCTTAGTAAAATCGGTTAGAACTCTTGTACTATTGGAGGGATACATAGGAAGATAGTCTAATGGACCAAAATTCAGAGGAGCAATTTTTCGCCCTTTAATATTATATGTATGTATAGAGTATGGATATAAACATTGACTTTTCTGTCCTCGTGAAGGAATCGATCAGTCACCGCTTGTGGAGCACTACTCTGTCCCGCCGGCCAGTATCAGCATGTGCACACTCTTCAACACTATCTGCGACGCGCGGATGGTGGCGGAGACGGGCATCTTCTTCCAGGAGGCCGAGCTACATCCGGGCAGCACCATGACCCTTTCCTTCCCGGAGGAGGTGGAGGCACCCATCCTCCCGCACGACGTCGCCGACAAGGTCCCCTTTGAGAATCTAAGCGACGTCCTCGCCACGTTCCACATCACGCCGGGCTCCACCGAGGCGGCCCAAGTGGAGGACACCCTGAGAAAGTGCCAGGACCCACCGCTCGCGGGCGAGATGAAGGCCTGCACCACTTCTCTGGAGAGCACCGTGCAGGCCGCCATGGAGATGCTGAGCAACACCACCATCCAGCAGGGTGGTGGTGGTGGTGGTGACGTGTGGGCGGCCACGTCGGCGCTCCCCCGTGGTGGCCTGCTGCCACGCCGACAGTACGTTGTCCAGGCGGTCACCAAGCTAAAGGGCAGCGGCTACGTGTCCTGCCACAAGGTGCCGTTCCCGTACGCCGTCTACCATTGTCACATTGCGTATAAGGGGTATGGAGGCTACAAGGTCACCCTCCGCGGCCGTCACGGCGGCCCGACGGTTTCCTTGCTGGCATTCTGCCATTTCGACACGTCCTGCTGGAACCCGATGCACCCGGCGTTTTCGATACTGAACACCCACCCTGGTGCCAGTACGTCGGTGTGCCACTTCATGTCGTATGGCAATCTCGCGTTCGTCAAGAAGGCAGGCACAGCCTAGCTTGCTACTGCGGTCTTCGTTACTACGCCAGTGTCGTGCTCTGGATATATATATCAACATGGCGCTCTTTCTTCATGCACCGTAAATGTGTACACGTGGACATGCATCCGTTCTAGCTAAGGTGGCGTCTTCTATATGATAAGAATGGTGCCATGGTTCTAGCTTTGGCAGAAGAAAATATAAGGGTGTAGCAATGGTATGGTATCCTACATGTTGCTAGCTAGTGCTGGTACATGTCAATGTTACTCCTGTCTGAAACTTGTGGTGTTTGTGCTGTGTGGCCTAGCTAGCGCCGAACATATTGTATTATCGTGTTTATGTGTATGAATATGTTCAGGTACGTATACTACATATATTATATGGGCCTCCCAGCAAACAATTACTCTCTGTTCATCACCATAAATATCCATATATAAACCATTGTTTATTCTTGAAATAGTATTTTGATGGCCCAGTTTTATACATGTTAATTCCAAGATCATGCAAATTGGCATCATTGATTAGTTGGTAAATAATTATAACAAAACAAACCGCAGCATAGTTCATCATCGTAGTTTGAACCTCATGTCACTCTAGGCCAGGGGAAGTTGTAGGGCGAGTAATCTCTTTTATATAGTCGTATTGGAACTTGTTCCACGAAGTAGTGGTTTTATCCATCAGTTGTAAATGGTGTCATGAAGCTAAGACATGAACTAACCACAAAGTCTGAATAAGACGATTATATTGGAGTTAGCTTGTGAGTATGTTGAACACTAGTGCATAAATAAAATTAGATATTAAAAAGTGATAAAGCTTTTCGCCGTCCATGTGTTGCTTGGATAGGAGATGTACTGGTGAGCTAGAGACTACTGGATGACGTCATCCGTGTCGTCTTCCACATCGCGACAGAGTCGCGACCTCGCCCCACCGCCATGGTCGCACCCACCCTGGCTGACTACATGACCCCATCCTGAGGTTGGGTCCGCTCGTCAGAAGGGAGAAGGGGTGCGCCCACCAGACAGGGAGCGGAGGGAGAGATCATCCTCTGCGGGCAGGTTTTGCTCAGAGACATCAGATCGAGGAGGATGAAACCATATGCGAGTTCTTCGACCAACTCTGGGCCATCGACTCCCCAACGCCGCCGAGAAAACCTAGGGCTCTGCCCATGAAATGATCTAGATTTCCACGAAGAGAAATCCACAGATACGAAGTATAATGTGATAGTCCCAGAAGATCATGCCATCACATTATCCAATGACAGCTGATATCATAGTCATACATCGTGGAAAATTACAAGTTACAAGGTATTACAACACTTGATAACACACCTAATACATTGTTATTCTAGCGGAAGCGTATACATAACATCATCAGAGCAGGTGTAGAACGTTGGTGGGTGAAGGCTCCTCCTCCACGGTCGATCTTCAGAGTAGTCGTGGCGCGTCAGCGGGTGAAGGCTCCTCCTTCATGGACATTCATCAGAGTAGACTTGGCACAGCGTAGACTTCATCTTCTGAACCAAACTCGAGCATAGGAACGAGACCATCTAATCCGTCTAATCTCCATTGTTGTCATCAAAGATAGCATCCAAACCTGGCAGATAACTATCAGTATGATTTGTACTGGCCACCGGCTCCCACCCTATGCTTTTGCGTTTGCTTTGTGGTAAGTGGAATGCAAGGGTAAATCAAAAGGCCTATATATGGCTATGGATTTCCTATGCAAGTTCATCAATATTTTATAATAATAATTCATCAAGTTTTAACCCATCTCATCCACACGTTCACCCATCCCATCACACACATCTCACCACACTCTCACTCTCTAGGCTACAAGGACGACTCCCTCTCGTACCTTGCCTCATCGGCTTTCGCCAGAATCCAACAAAACCTAGGGGGGAGAAGAATAAAGGACTCATCTCTCTACTCGAGGGAAGTGTAGGTCAAGGGAATATCCATATCCGAGGACGTGGCTATACATATAGATTGATCAACCCTGCAGAGTGTGTACACCCGTAACCACAAGATCACCATAATCGACGATGTACATCGTCTAGGCTGATACCGGAAGCCTCCTGTCGATGTTTGACCACCGATAGCCTGCCACGGGGGTCCCCGGGGCAGTATGTTCGGGCTTCAGCGTATGCAGAACTCGACGGTTAACGCAAGAGACAGTCGATTTATCCTGGTTCGGACCCTCGATCGATGATCGAGTAATAGCCCTACGTCCAGACGGCGTTAGCCTTTGCATTGGATTGATCGTAAAGTGTGTTGTGTTGTACAATTGTTCTCTAAACTCCTGATCCAAGGAGCCCTGCCCTCCTTTATATAGTCAGGAGGCCAGAGTCCTAGTCGGTTTACAATGAGAGTTCCTAGTAGGATTATAGAGTAATACTGCTACTAAGATTACAGGGGAAGAATCCTAATTAGACTAGGTCTTCTCCCTTCCTTGTGGGGTATCCCATGGGTCCCGCACCGACAAGCCCCCGAGCACTTCATGGTTGAGTTCTGGAAGCCTCGTCTTGTTCCTTCAAGTCTCGTCGAGTAGGAACAAGCGTCGTCCGAGTGCTTTCTTGAGCGAAACCGTGTAGCGCTTCGTGAGATCTTTGTGTGGTGTGTACCTTTTTGAAGAAAAAAGTACTTCCATTTGGATGTAGCCCCCGAGCCTCTTGCTATTTGGCACAAGGAGCTTGAGGATCTTTTCTTGAAATCATCCTAATTCTTCGTCGAAAGGCTCCCGAGCATATACCCGGGTTCTTTGTCGAAAAGAGCTCGGATATAGTTATGTCCGGGTTCTTTTTGTTGTGTGGTCTTGAAGTCGTCTCTCTTGAAGAAGTCTTCTGAGTGATGTGCGCTTTTTGAAGGAAAAAGTGCACTCACTGAGTGTAGCCCCCGAGCCTCTTGCTATTTGGAACAAAAAGTTGGAGGGTCTTGAATCTTATGTTGTTTGAAAAACTGTTATCTTGAAGTAGTTGTCTTGGTGATGTGCACTTTTTGAAGGAAAAAGTGCACTCACTGAGTGTAGCCCCCGAGCCTCTTGCTATTTGGAACAAAAAGTTGAAGGGTCTTGAATCTTATGTTGTTTGAAAAGAACTGAGAACTTCTCCTGTTGCAGTCCCCCGAGCATTTATCCGAGTTGTTTTGTTCAGGAAGAACTCGGATGCAGGGTCTTGGCATATTCTCTGGTAGTCTGCTGTTGTCAGATGTAGTCGTATGGTGGTGGTTGAGTGTGAATGTTGTTTGTTCACGAGTTGTACAGTGTTGGTATATCCTTTTGAATATGCTTGTCCTTGAGTATTGTTCCTTCATGCCTGAGTCCTTTTTCATTGAATTCTGTCTTTTCACTATGTCCTTTGTTAGGCTTGTTTCATTTGTGCTCCTGGTCCACGTGCACCGCTCCTTCGGTCTATAAATACCCTCCTGGAGTGCTGTTTTGATTCATTGAGCATTTTGTTGCTTGTTCTGAAGTCTCTTTAGTCATGAATATGGTAGTTTGTGAAGTAGAGCAGCCCCCGGGCGGCTTTTGCAATTCTTGTATGTCTTGCCGTAGCTGGAGGGAGTCTTGTGATAGGGATTAGAGGTAGGCTAATCCCACAGCAACAATGTACCAGGATGTACGTGGCGGTAGTTGGAGGAAGTCTTGTGATGTGGGCTTCGTTCCTTCATCTAGCAGTTCTGGGTTGATCCTCGTCGCCTGTCCTAAGACTGTCCGGTGTAGATCAACACCATATCTAGCATCACATCGGTCTTGAGTAGACAGATGCCTGCCGGCCTTCTCTGCTCCATGTTGTCCCGCCGTGCTACTGATTTTCGCCTTGGATGCACTGCGTCCGTCCTTTGAAGAAAATAGTGTAGCCGAGGGCAGTTTGTCCTTCCGAGTAGCAATTTGGAACGCGTAGTCATTCCAGAGCCTAGCCATGTCCGGGTTCCTCTTTGCTACTTTGCTTTTCGTGGTACCGAGTTCGCTGGGTCTTGTAAGATGTGTAATCTTCTATTTTTGAAACTAGTTATAATGGAAAGAATCTTGTCTTCTGAGTTGCAATTCCTTATTTTCCTGTTGTCCTGGTTGTTGATGAGATTTCCGAGTTCTTTCTGTAAGGACCGGGTTGTTGCGCTCCTTGTGAGATAACCCTTCTTTGCTTCATTGTTGATGAGTTCTTTTTGTGGTGATATGATAATTCTGCCGTGGTGTTGGATGGATAAGTTTGAAATCTGCCCGTTGAACTGTACCGTTGTGTGGATTTGAGACGTCCGTCATTTTAGCTGCGTCGATAAATGAACCGTTGCGTCCTCATGCCGTGTTAAAACGGGCCTAGTGGGCCGCTTTTTTACCGGTGTAAAATCTATTTAAAGGCCTTTCTCCTCCTTTTCTTTGGTACCCTGCCTTTGCCTTGAAAACCCTAGCCTTTGCACCTCTGCCGTCGTCATTGCCGCTGCCATCTGAGCGCTGCCGTTCGAGCTTTCTCTTTCCCTAGTGCCTTTTTGCCTCCGTTAGTTCATGGGTAGGAAGAAAGCCGCGAGCAAGTCCTAGGCAACCTTCGTGGACGAGGAGTTGTCTCTTTCCGTGATCGAGAACCAAGAGTTCGTGGCCATGAGGGCTGCCCAGAAGGCTTGGCCGGCTCCGACAACGACTGAAGACCAGCTTCGCGAGCTTGCCAGCGATGGTCTGATCTAGAGCAAGGGCATTGCTGAATGGAGAGTTCCAGGCGAGCATCGGGTCCCTGCCCCAGGTCCTGGTGAGATTATTCTTTTCGTCTCCTTTATTTGTGCTGGACTTTGCCTTCCTGCTTCCGCCTTCCTTCATCAATTTCTCGGTTATTTTGGGGTTAGTCGGAACCATCTAACTCCCAATGCCGTCCTCCATCTTTCTATTTT
The DNA here is from genome assembly GCF_019320115.1 of Miscanthus floridulus. Classification (NCBI taxonomy): domain Eukaryota; kingdom Viridiplantae; phylum Streptophyta; class Magnoliopsida; order Poales; family Poaceae; genus Miscanthus; species Miscanthus floridulus. The sequence goes on from NC_089593.1 coordinate 65,050,191, forward strand.
TGTACATCTCTATGAAGCTTTCCTTGGAATTCCTCCTTCTCTTTCTCTCTTCTGTCACTTCTTTCGTCTGAAGCCTCAACCCCGCCGTGAAGACACCAATGTTCTTGGCGGCTGTGGGATTCAGTTTCGCCAGGGTCTTAAAAGCAAGTTCTTTGACTATGACCTGGTTGATTCTGTGAGGGATTGGCGTGCTGACTGGTTCTATGCTGCCAATTTGATTCCTTCTCTCACTGTACATTCTGGATCTGGTCCCTCGGTTAACGACCGGTGGGAAAAGAACTCCCTGACGTCGGACGAGCTCCAGGCTATCCAGCCATTCCTTGAGCAGATAAGCACTCTGAAGCAGCGGGGCTTGACTGGCTTCGGAATCATCTTGAGTTTTCTTCGCCGTCGTGTTCAGCCTCTAAAGGAGCGAGAGAACTTTGGCTTCGAGTACTCTGGGGCTGAGGATCCTTCACGCATGGTCCCTGCCCTTGAGTTGACCAACGAGGAGGTACTCGAGCGTCTTCAGAAGATGCTAAAAGGAGCAAGCGTTGTCCCGCTTACCGTCTCCGAGTTCTGTGCGAAGAACCCGCCTCCAGCTGTAAGTTGTTTTCTCTTGGTGCGGGTACTTTTTGTATTTCTTTTTGCTGTATCTATTTTCGCTTAATCTTCCTTGTCTTGTTTTCTTATTCTTTTCGTAGGAATTGGGGCGTAACTTCGTCGACCCGATTCCCCTTCACGACCTCCCTGCCATCATGGTGGCTGGGGGTAGTCTTGCTGGGGCTTCTTTAACTAGTAAGTCACAAACCGCCGTAATGCTTCCTGGTGTTTCTTCCGCATTTTCTGACGTATATGAAGAGTATGTTCCTCGTCTAGTTCCTCGAGGCCCTCGCAGTGTCGGCAAGAGGGGGTGAGCAGATAGTTCTTCTTCTGCTCCATCTGCTGCCAAGAAGTCCCATCAGACGAGTACTCATCTAGGTACTCCAGTCATAGCTAGCATGCTCTTAGGTGAGCATATTAATACGCTCTGTCCTTTTGTTGTTTGCTTATATCTTTGACCGAGTACTTTTGTCCTTTTTCAGCTGGAGCCATGGTGGCCTTGGTTGAGAGTGAGGAGGACGAGGTTGATGATGTGCCTCTTATTGCGCGCCGGTGAGTTCTTTTTTCGTCTTCCTGTTGTTGAAACCCTCCTTTGTTCTGACTTTGGTCTTGATTTCTTTGTAGTAATCGGTTGTCGGGTACCAGTTCTTCTGGAGGTCTGGCACTGAGTTCTTCTGTAGCTCCGTTACCAAGTTCTTCTGGGGCTCCAGTACTGGCTACGCCGCTCTTGTCGTAGGGTGGCGGTGATGTTTTTGCCGCTGTGGTTCCCCATGCGAGGTCTTCTTTTGGCTTTATAACGAAGAAGATAGCTGGGTAAGTGAATTCTGGTTTTATTTCTTTGCTTCTGTTCTCCTTTTTTCTTATTCTTTTTTATGAGTTTCCTTATCAACTTTCAGGCCTTCGTCTTCCCCGAGCCTCCAGTCAACTTCTTGTCAAACCTCTGGTGCGCCCTTACGTACTGAGTCTCAGGACTCGGAACGTACGGTCGCTGATGTGGCTGCGAGGGGGACAGAGTCCACTACTGCTGAATTGCTGGCTCCCGAGGTGACCATGGCCATGGCAGTGAGTTCATCTAAGGGGTTGGCCATTCTGGCTCCCGAGGTGACCGTGGCCGTGGCTGTGGGTTCATCAGAGGTACTAGCCGTTGCTTCCCAGGAGATTGCCCTGGTCATGGCTTCTTCGCCTCAGCCGTCTTCTTCCTCTCCTCTTCTTGCTTCCGGTGGTCCGCCTTTGGCTGATGATGTGGTGCAGCAGTTTGATGCCACTCATCGATTGTCAGAGCTAACCGCCGCCTGGGGAAGCTTGTCGACCCTTGCGACTTCTTTTGGGGAAAGGCTCCAGGTAAGTTTTTCTGCAATTCTTTCTTTGGGTGTTCGTTTTTCTCTTGTCCTCATTTCTTGTTTTTCTTTCTTTCTTTTTGCTCAGTCTTTTTCTCATGAGCATACCAGCTTCTTTTTCTCGTCTGAAAACAAGAAGAAGTTGTCTTCTGAGGTGAGTACTCTGAAGACTGAGCTTGACCTCTGTCAGGCCGAGTTGGAGTCTAAGCGTCAGACGCATCAAAATGAGGAGAAGGCCCTCCGTGCCCGGGTAGTTGAGGTGGAAAAACAGCGGGATGCGGCTGCCTAGGAGGCCCTAAAAAAATTGGAGTCCATGAAGAAAGAGTGCCATGGTATCGCGAGTTCTTTTTCGCTTCCATTTGTATTCAAATTTGCTTCTCTGCGGACTTGTATTTTCTTGTTTGGTCTAGCTCTCCGAGTTGAAAAGCTGAAGCTCTCGGAGGGTATCGAGGAGATGAAGACGCTCGTTCGAACTAGCCATAATAAGGCTGAGGAGGTAATTACTCAAGCTAAAGAAGAAATCGCGCTTACTAAATTGATTAGGCATGGAGCTGACAGAGATCTTGTGCAGGCCCAAAAGACCGTCGAGGACTTGGCTGGTAAGTTGGCAACGACTACTAAAAACTGGAAAGCTTTGTGGAAGTCTTTTCGTTCAGTAGCTGACCTTCTTCGGACTTCAGCAGACGATGGTCATTCTTGGGCTCAATTCATTCCCCAAGTGCCGACCCTTCTAGGAGTTCATGAAGCGTTGTGCCCATCTTTGCACTAGGAACGTTCTTGCCCAGGTCCGGGTTCTTTCCCCGGATTTTCCTTTGTCCAAGGTCGCCGATGAAGCCGAGAGCCAAGAGTACTTGGATGCTGTTGAGAGGTTGGAGCCTGAGGTTGATGACTTAGTCAGGAAGACTGTAGATAATCTTAACATTGATGTCTCTACTCCTGATGACAATGCTTGAATGTAATTGACCTTTGTACTCCAGCTTTTGTAACAGAATACTTATACTCTTTCTTGAATGAAGATCCTTTATCTTTGTTGACGTCTTCTTTGTCTGGATGTCTAATCCTTGCTTACTCTTTAAATGTGTTGTCCAAGTGATTAGAATTTTGTCCGAGTAGTTATCTGTTCTGACTTTCATCTGCGTTGTATATACCACTCGGTGTATGTAGATCGTTGTATTTGACAAATTTTCTTGTTTTGCTGAGTACTTGTATGGCTTTCGTCTGTGCCGTGTGAAACAACTCGGTGTAGATCATTGTCTTGACAAACTTCGTGTTCTTGTTAGTACTGAAAAGACTTAGGACTGGCGATCTCAGCTTTTTTGCTTAACTCGAGATGTGATCAGCATCTGGTGTAGCCCCCGAGTACTTCATGGTAGAGCTCTGGAAGCCTTGTCTTGTTTTCTTCAAGTCAGGAACAAGCATCGTCCGAGTGCTTTCATGAGTGAAACCATGTAGCGCTTCTTGGGATCTTCTGAGTGTAGCCCCCGAGCCTCTTGCTATTTGGAACAAGGAGCTGGAGGGTCTTATCTTGAAATTGCTCTGATTTATGTTCAGGCTTATTTTTAGTCGTTTTGCTTTTTGGTTCGGGTGTTAGCTTATTAGCTACCCTCATCGGCGGGGTCAAGCATGTTTTCAGCTCTTTTGCTCTCGGCCGGTATGCTCAGGCGTCTTTTCAGCCATTTTGCTTTTTGGTTCGGGTGTTAGCTTATTAGCTACCCTCATCAGCGGGCTCAAGCATGTTTTCAGCTCTTTTGCTCTCGGCCGGTATGCTCAGGCATCTTTTTAGCCATTTTGCTTTTTGGTTTGGGTGTTAGCTTATTAGCTACCCTCATCGGCAGGCTCAAGCATGTTTTCAACTCTTTTGCTCTCGGTCGGTATGCTTAGGCGTCTTTTTAGCCATTTTGCTTTTTGGTTCGGGTGTTAGCTTATTAGCTACCCTCATCGGTGGGCTCAAGCATGTTTTCAGCTCTTTTGCTCTCGGCCGGTATGCTCAGGTGTCTTTTCAGCCATTTTGCTTTTTGGTTCGGGTGTTAGCTTATTAGCTACCCTCATCGGTGGGCTCAAGCATATTTTCAGCTCTTTTGCTCTCGGCTGGTACGCTCAGGCGTCTTTTCAGCCATTTTGCTTTTTTGTTTTCATTGAAACAACTCGGGGAAGGCCATAATGAGACATATGTTTGTCGAGAAAGAACCATCTTTATTGATCATGAATTTTGATAGGTCACAATAGTACATGTGTTGTTGATGAGCACTATCTTTGTTGACCATGAACGTTGATCTCTTGTGTCTTGTATACATATTTTCCCTTGAGTTGTTTTTATGCGAAGAATCTTCGTAGCTGACTGATGTGCCATGTATTGTTGACTTCTTTTCTGTCTTCAGTTATCAACTTGTATGTGTCTGGTCCGATGACCTTTGTGACGATAAAAGGACCTTCCCATGGACTGAGTAGTTTATGGCATCCATCGGTTTTTTGTATTCTTCTTAGTACTAGGTCTCCGACTTGTAATGATCGAGACTGGGTATTCTTGTTGTAGTGGCGTCTTAGTCCTTGGAGGTATCTTGCTGATTGAAGGGTAGCATTTACTCTGACTTCTTCTGTACTGTCGATTTCTAATCTTTGGGTGTGTTCTGCTTCTCCTTCGTCATATTGTTCTATCCTTGGTGACGTCCAGATCAAGTCTGCAGGTAGTACGGCTTCTGATCCATAAACCAGGAAGAAGGTGAGTATCCAGTTGCTCTGCTTATTTGAGTCCGTAGCCCCCATACAACCTTGGGTAATTCTTCAATCCATTTTGATCCATAGTCTACTAGTTCTTCATACAGTCTTGGTTTTAATCCAGCTAGTATGAATCTGTTTGCCCTTTCTACCTGTCCATTGGCCTCTAGATGTATGACTAATGCGTAATCTATTCTGAAGCTGCAGTCCTGTGCCCAACTTTGGAATTCTGTGGCTATAAAGGGAGAACCCAAATCCGTGATGATTCTATTGGGCATGCCGAAGCGGTGCATAATGTCTTGGATGAACTCGACTGCTTTGGCTACGCTGTATTTTGCGAGTGGTTTGAATTCAATCCACTTGGTGAACTTGTCAATTACTACGAAGATGTACTCGAAGCTGCCTTTTGCTTTCTTGAGGGGTCCTACTTGATCCAGCCCCCAGCAGGAGAAAGGCCAAGCGGGTGGGATGCAGATGAGGTTGTGAGCTGGCACATGAGTTTGTCTTGCGAACATTTGACAACCTTTGCATCTTCTGACGAGTTCTTCTGCGTCTTTCAAAGCGGTTGGCCAGTAGTAACCGGTGCGGAATGCTTTACTGACTAGTGTTCTTGAAGCGGCGTGATTTCCATAGCAACCTGAGTGTATTTTGTCTAGGATCTCTTTGCCTTCTTCAAATGAGACGCATTTTAGGAGTACTCCTGATGATGCGGCTCTTCTGTAGAGCTTGTCTCCTACTAAGACATAATTCTTGCTTCTGCGAACAACTCGGGTAGCTTCCTCTTTTTTCGCTGGCAACTTATTCTCTTTGATGTAATCAATAAAAACCTAGGTCCATGAAGTGGTGATTACCAAAATTTGGGTGTCTTTAGCTGAGATTTCAGGGGTTATCTCACCGGGTTGTTTGATAGAGGGAGCTGATAACTCCTCTATGAATACACCGGGTGGGACCTTCGCCCTGTCTGATCCAAGCTTGGTGAGGATATCTGCCGCAATATTAGAATCGCGCAGGACATGTAGAATTTCTAATCCTTGAAAATGTTTTTCGAGCTTTCGTATTTCAGCACAGTAAGCACCCATGTTTTCTTTGGTGCAGTCCCAATCTTTGTTGACTTGATTGATTACCACTGCTGAATCGTCGTAAACGAGTAAACGCTTGATTCCAAGGGTAATTGCCACTCGTAGCCCATGGATGAGGGCTTCGTATTCTGCTTCATTGTTTGTAGCTTGCCATAATATCTGAAGGACGTACTTGAGTTGCTTTCCATCTGGAGAAATTAGGAGGACGCCTACACCGGCTCTGCCTAGCTTGAGTGATCCATCGAAGTACATCTTCCAGTGATCAAGGATGGTATTTGACATAGGTTGTTGAATTTCTGTCCATTCGGCCACAAAATCAGCCAGGGCTTGAGATTTAATTACTTTCCGTGGGGTGAATTCGATATTGAGAGCACCAAGTTCAACTGCCCACTTAGATATGCGCCCCGTTGCGTCTCTGTTGTGTAGGATGTCTCCGAGTGGGAAATCTGTTACCACGGTAATCTTGTGGCTTTCAAAATAGTGGCGAAGCTTGCGTGAAGTTATCAGGAGGGCATAGAGTAGTTTGTGCACATGCGGGTACCGGTTTTTTGATTCTGACAGTACTTCGCTGATGTAGTATACGGGGCATTGTACTTTATATACACGCCCTTCTTCTTCTCTTTCCACGACAATCCTTGTACTGATCACAGTAGAAGTTGCTGCAATGTACAACATCATGTGTTCGTATTTCTTTGGAGGTGTGAGAACGGGTGAGGATGTGAGATATTCCTTGAGTTTCTTGAAGGCTTCGTTGGCTTCTTCTATCCACTCGAACTTATCTGTCTTTTTTAGCAATTTAAAGAAAGGTAACCCTTTTTCGCCCAGTCTTGATATGAAACGATTTAGTGCCGCCATGCAGCCTGTTAGCTTCTGCACATCTTTGACACTTCGAGGAGGGCCCATCTCTATTATGGCTCGAATTTGCTTGGCGCTTGCTTCAATTCCATGATGACTGACCAAGAATCCGAGTAGTTGTCCTGAAGGAACTCCGAATACACACTTGTTTGGATTTAGTTTCCACCTCCATCTTTTCATGTTTTCGAAAGTTTGCTTTAAGTCTTCAATTAGTGTATCCGGGTTGTTTGTCTTTACCACTACGTCATCAACGTATGCTTCTACGTTTTCTCCGATCTGATCACCAAGGCATGTTTGTATAGCTCTTTGGTAAGTTGCACCAGCATTTTTGAGTCCAAATGACATGGTTTTGTAGCAGTAGGCACCGAATGGAGTGATGAAAGACGTCTTGCTCTGGTCTTGTTCCTTTAATGCAATCTGGTGATATCCTAAATAGCAATCAAGGAAGGATAATAGGGCAGATCCTGCTATTGAATCAACTATCTGATCAATGCGTGGTAGCCCGAACGGATCTTTCAGGCAGTGTTTGTTGAGATCTGTGTAGTCGACACACATGCGCCACTCGTCCATATTCTTTTTCTGTACCAGAACTGGGTTTGCTAACCAATCTGGATGGAGGATTTCTCTGATGAATCCGGCTGCCATCAGTTTTGTAATTTCCTTTTTAATTGCTGCCTTCTTGTCGGGAGAGAATCATCGTAGTCGTTGCTTTACAGGCTTGGAGCCTTCATTGATATCAATTCTGTGCTCAGCCAACTCTCTTGGGACTCCTGGCATATCGGCCGGCTTCCAAGCGAAGATATCCTTGTTGTCCCAAAGAAAGTTGGTGAGCGCGAGTTCCTATTTTGCTGATAGGTGGGCACTGATAGTTGCTGTTTTTGATGGATCACCGGTGCCCAGGTCGATTTGCTTGACGTTGGCTTCTTTCGGTGGTGCTAGGATGCTAGGCTTTTTAGCCAGTATCTCTAGCTCTTCTGGGCTCATTTCTGCCGCAACAGTGGTTATTTCTTTTCTTCCATCGTTGGCCTATGCTTTTGCTGCAATTTGGATTGCCTGAACATCACAGTCAAATGCGCGCTTCAAATCACTCCGAAAAGAGAGAACACCGTTAGGCCCTGGCATTTTAAGCCATAGGTATGAATAATACGGTATTGCCATGAATTTTGCTAGTGCTGGGCGCCCGAGGATTGCGTGATATGATGAATCGAAGTCCGCGACTTCAAATTTGATGAACTCTGTACGGTAGTTTGAGGGAGTCCCAAAAGTAACCGGTAGAGTGATTTGTTCAAGTGGCATTGCTGCCTTGCTAGGTACTATGCCATAAAAGGCGTGCTTGTTGGTGTGATCATCCTGGCGAGTTGTAGTCCCATCTTCCTTAGAGTTTCTAAAAAATGATGTTGAGTCTGGTTCCTCCGTCGACTAGTACTTTCATGACAGTCATATCGGTAATGGTCGGATCTAGAACCAGTGGGTAATGGCCTGTGTTTCCTACGCTGGTCCATTGGTCTTCTCTTGAGAATTGGATTGGATACTCTAACCAATTGAGATATCTTGGTGTAGCGGGTTCTGCTGCCATGATGGTTCGTAACGCTAGCTTTTCTTGATGTTTGCTTCTGGAATCTGGAACCTCAATGAAGATTACTGCCACTGTCCCTCTAGATTTTTGGAATCCCTTGTCTTCATGGTTGTCATCTTCTTTTTTCTGATTGTCTTCTTTATTGTTCCCCTTACTATCTTTTCTTGTGTATCTTTTGTTGAAGGTGTAGCAATTTTCGATGGTGTGCTTTCCATTGGGGTGCAAGGGGCAATGTATGTTCTCAATGTCATCATATCTTCTGGGTTTTGAAAACTTCTTTGATTTGTTAGCCATTGCTACTGTGTTGTCTGGACCACGCTTTCTCTCCTGATGTCTGTTGTTTCGAGGATTTTGCTTGTCCAGGTTGTCTTTGTTGTTTCTATCCGGGAATCTTTCTCGTGTCTTCTCCTCTGCAGTAATCATCTTTTCCACTGTTCGTCTGAATTCTTCATTGTTTCTTGGATTTTCTTTGCAGAAGTCTTGAAATTGCCACCTAGCCATGATTCCGTGAGAGAAAGCTTCGATTACTTCTCGTTGTGTGATGTCATGTACTTGAGCTCGTAGTTTGCCAAATCATCGATAGTAATTTCTAAGACTTTCACCTCCTTTCTGCTTGAGTCCTTTTAACTCTGCGTGGGTGATTGGGTGTGTAATAATACCCGCGAAATTTTCACAGAAAGCTCTTTGCAAGTCCTCCCAATTTCTGATTGATCCTGGATTCAATTTATCAAACCATTGAAGTGGCATAGTTTCTAGGGCCATGGGAAAGAACAAGGTCTTGATGTCATCGTCCCCTCCGGCCAATTCAATCGATTGCGAGTAAATCCTGAGCCATTGCTTTGGTTCGGTCTTGCCATCATACTTGGAGTGGTTGGACGGCTTGAACTTGTGAGGTAGTCGTATTGAAGCAAGTCTGTTTGCAAAATAGGAGAATCTATCGTGCGTTCTGGCTTCTATATATTCTGATTCAGCGCCCCCTTCTTGCCAACTGTTGTCTTGGTGAGAGTAGTTTTGTGTGGCTGTCCGAGTAGGTGCTTTGCTTCTGGCCTTTCTTGTTTGTTCGACCCGGTCGTTTTGACTATGATTTCTCCTACTTTCTCTGTTGTGACTTCCACTTGGTCCAAGTCTTTCGAAAGCGAACTTCCTTTGATTTTGATCTTCCTGTTCATGAGATGTTGACCTGTCTGGTAGTCTTAAGCAGGCCCTTCCGTCATGCATCCTTAGGACTGTTCATCGGAAGAAGTCCCGAAGCTGTTCTTGTTTTTCATTGGGATGTGAAGTTGCTCTGAGTTCTTCTAGTGCTTCTCGGATCTTATCGTAGGGTGTATTCACTGCTCGTCCTTCTTTGACCTCTCGCTCTGATTTTCTTCTATTGTACTCAGCTAGGTCTAATTCATATTTGATCCAAGTTTCCTTTCGCTGCTTAGCACGGCGTTGACGCCCTTGTTTCAATTTGTTCTTTCTCTCTCTCGCTTGCCTCTGACTCTCAGTCTCACCATCGTGCCCCTGTATAAATGGTGATATGTTGGATTTGGATTCATCTGAAGACCTGACGTCGGGTGCTTCTGGGGGGATCAATGGCGATTGAGGACGACGAATCATGAATACTTCTCTAGTGTGAGTTGTTCTGTCATCGTCGTTGATTTCCATACTACTAGAGCTGTCGATAACTTCAGTAGAGGTTTCAAGGTCACAGATCGAGTCTCCTTCTTGGTAGGGTAGAGTTGTTGTTGTCGTATCATCGACTAGTTGGGTGCCGTCATCTTCAAGAGCGAAACCTGGCCAATGGACGATGTAGTCTTGAGATGTTATAGTTAAGACGAGACCTTCCTGGGCTCCTTTCAGCGGCATTCTAAGCACAGGCTTGGTGGATCCTTCAGGCCATGTCTGATAAAATGTTGCCATATTACGTCGATGTTTGACTACTGATAGCCTGCCATGGGGGTCCCCGGGGTAGTATGTTCGGGCTTCAGCGTATGCAGAACTCGACGGTTAATGCAAGAGACAGTCGATTTATCCTAGTTTGGACCCTCGATCGATGATCGAGTAATAGCCCTACGTCCAGTCGGCGTTAGCCTTTGCGTTGGATTGATCGTAAAGTGTGTTGTGTTGTACAATTGTTCTCTGAACTCCCGATCCAAGGAGCCCTGCCCTCCTTTATATAGTCAGGAGGCCAGAGTCCTAGTCAGTTTACAATGAGAGTTCCTAGTAGGATTACAGAGTAATACTGCTACTAAGATTACAGGGGAAGAATCCTAATTAGACTAGGTCTTCTCCCTTCCTTGCGGGGTATCTCGTGGGTCCCGCATCGACACCTCCCAACTAGTACGATGCCACCCTACCACTCAGCCCTAGGGCACCCCGGAGTCCACTAGCACACTGAGACTATGAGACATAGTACCGGGCCACCAAGGTCACTACGCTGTCTTAGGAGGGTGTGGGTCCCATGCCTATACCTCCCTACACTATCAGCTAACAACCTCACTATAACACAACATACTTTTGCCGACACTTTCTATTGTAGGCAAAGGGCACCTTTGTCGACAGATAACCTCCCGCAAAAAGTTTTGCTGACAGTTTAGAAACAGTCGTGCTAGCAGTAGTGGCACCGTCATAGCTAGTCAGTCATCCGTTCCCCCACCCAACCAGGGACGAGTGGTGTGTATGAAAGGTCCCAAGGTTCCAGTTCTCCCGATATATCAGTCCTTAGGTAGGACCAGACAAGACATCTGCTCTCTGGGGTTAACCAACACCCCATGCCTCAGCGGCACCTCCATCCTGGGGCTTCATCCCACAAAGACACTCCACCCCAAGACCTCCTCAAATCACATGTACCCACCACAGGTACCTCTCTTAGGGGATGCCCAGGTCACACCCCCTAGCAAGACTTGTCCAAAGACTCATCGTAGAATCATGTCTGGTCGACTCAACCCTCACCACACACCCAAGACGCATGCCAAGAACTCTCCCCGGTTATTACCAAAATTCCGGCACCACGTGCCTTAACCAGATCCACAGTTCTCCACCAAGCATCACATCATAGATATAATGCATAGTAGAAGTAAGCAGTAAGTAAGTAAGTAAGCGTGCATCTAGCCTATCAGCAGGTGAGCAGGCATGAAGGTTGCGACAAGGTAATGGCATTCAAGCAATTCTAACATGCAACCTATCACAGTTCAATTGCATAAAAGTAAAGTGCTAGCAGCTACATTATTGCATGTCTAATAGGATTCTACGAGGTTGGATGGGACGTGGCACCTGTTCACTGGTTATCTCCAAGATTGTTGGCATTTCTTAGCGTCACTACCAAGAATAGAGATAGAATATATCCCTAGCAATGGCGCCAGAAATGCCAATCGGCATTCCTTAGCATCGCTCCTCAACTTAGTTCTAATTCTACTCATGAACATGGTATGAACGATTAAGCATAAAGTCTTATTTGACATGATCATGACATAGAAACTATATTCTAGTTCATATATCAAGATTATATCAAAAGGACTATACTCTAGTTCATAGACATAACTATATTGATAAATTGAAGGCATGACTTTGGAGAAAAGATAATTCTTATCCATACCCAAATTCTTCTCTAAGGAGCCAAGCCCTCCAAGGTAGCTTCTCAACTCCAACTACTAGAACAAAAGGTAAAATTGCAAAGTGTGGAGAGAGCTCAAGTGTAGCGAGGTGTGTGTTTGTGGTGGAGCTCCTCCCTTCCTTATATAGGGGGCTTTTGGTCGATTTGGGGGAATATTCCTTGCATCTACCCAGCGCACCGCCCTCCTGTGCACTGATGGCACCACCTCCTATAGGGTGGGCCCGGGCATCGGCAGGGCGGTGGCGGCCGCCCCTGGGTGCGCCCGCACCCCGGGTGGCACCTCCCTCGACCGCCTTTGCTGGCTGGGCCACGGCATGGGCCTGGGCCACTTTTGCGGTGGTGCCTTGCCTGGTTGGTTTGGTTTAGTGGGCTTTGTTTTGTATGCTTTGTCTTGATTCTGTGTTTACACTTTCTCAGTTGGTGCCTTTTCCTTTGTAATTCCCTTGTAATTGGTTATAAATCCTGCAAAGTGATATTTCTCCAATACAAGTGGAATCTTGTCAGTAGTAAAGGTATATGCGTGTAAAAATATGTAGTTCACTCCTTTTTGGACTTAAGTTGGCGGTATAATATTGTCGATAAGAACTACCAACAAAATCCCCCAAGCTTACCCTTTGCTCGTCCTTGAGCAAAAGCTAAGACGTTGGTTGTTGATCAGGAGTTGCTACAATGTCGATTACATTTCAAAGGTGCCAGGCTTATAACAAAGATTTCTTCCGCAATTTGATTAAATCGGCCTTTTATCCATCCTTTATTATCTTGTTACCTGTGGGGCTTTTTAGCCTTCTCCAAGTCTTGGGTGGTTGTAGGACAGAGCAGCTTTACAGATATGCTTATCATTCCTTCCTTGATTGACCATCTTTCTAGAGGTTTTGAAAGTTTTGCAAAATAAAATTAAGTTCCTTGAATGATGCACTCGATCGCTTAATGTGTATGAATTCCTCACCAAAGGCTTTTGAATTTTGCCTTTCTTTCATCCTACCATCTAAAAAGGCTTACGTGGATCTTTGGGTATGTATGAAAGTGGGCATACTTGCATCACATAATATTGCTAAGTAAAAAACCAGACCTCATGGAGATGCAAGTCATACACTTTGATCAAGATGTGCAAGTGTGTGGAATATTTTTTTCTAAGTACTTTTGAACTCCTTTGTCATGCATCTCTCTCTTTTGCTTTGAATTTTTGAAAGTATCGGCTATCTTATTCATTATTTTTTTATCTCATGCTTCCTTGGCATGGATTTTTTTTGTCTCATGCTCTTTGGCATGGAAATATTTTTGCATAGCCCATACATCCTTTTTGGCAAAAAGAGGATTTTTAGAGAGAGAGGTTCATGGCACAAGTGGTGGAGTTTTTATTTGGTGGGCGAAAAACATGTTTTTGCGTAACTCTCAGTGTAAGGGTCAGCATTTATTTGAGGATGTACGTGAGTCTTGATCATGGGTGCATGAAAAGAATCTCAACATGGGTCACAATAATTTGATAAAGCTCAACATAAATACAAGCAACATATGACTAAGGTTTTGTATATGTGGAAAACATGTCATATGGCTCTGGTAGGAATTACAGATCATGGAGGAACTTTTGATTTTAGCATTTTGAAAATAAAACTTCAGATGTCAAGTCTTTCTTAGAACAAAGTCATAGCAAAATCCATTGCACCATATCATATCCCGCAACAACTTAGACTAGATTAAGCATGTGCAATCCACAAGTTTCAAGTTTTTAGGATGAGACATTTTTAGCCAATAAACTCAAATCTTGGGGAAAACTCGGTTATAAATTAGGCACAATCGAAATATAAGACAGAGCAACTATTCATTATTTCAACAAGGATTGAACTAAACATTTCTACGACACATATTTGGAGTGGAATAAATATTTTTGGTCTTTTTAGCATTTTTTTATAATGCAAGATTACTAAAAATAAATATGCAATGCACTTACCTCTGCGGGGGTCCTCCCCCAAGCTAGCTCGAAGCCTATGGTCCTTTAGCTTGCTTTTTATTATGAGGTAGACTTATTGTGTTTTTTTATAGTTCACCAAAACTTTATTTCCATCGTTATCTTTAGGACTTACCCTCATGTTTTTGATGTTTTTCCTACAGGGATTAGTCCATGGAAATAACCAAAGTCTATGCTAGCAGTTTTGTTTCAATGATCAAATTAAATGATTTGACCAAGGTAGGCTAGTAACTCAAGCACCATGCTTACGTTAAGAGCTTATGGGAATATGATGGCGTAAACATCATATCCCAAAACATCATATTAGCATAAACAAAGGTAGCAAGATAGAAACATCAAGATTCATCCGACGGTTATGAAAGGTGAACTAGCATTTATTTTATAATTTTACTCAAATTTTTATCTCCGTTGTCATCTTTTATTGCAGTCTATACTCGTAGTTCTGGCTCAATGATCGAACTAAGCATGTTAATTTGATCAAGGTAGGCTAATAATCTAAGCACGATGCTTATGTTAAAAGCCTATGAAGATATGATGGATCACTCATCATACTTCAAACCAAAACAACTTGCATAGAGGAGCATGAATAGAAAAACAAGAATCATTCAACAGAGATGAAGTTTATTAGAAGGTAAACAACAATTTTATTATTGTTTTTATTATCAAAATTTTAGTATTATGGAATTATTATTATTATGATGAAAATAAATGATAACTACCGATTTACCTTTGGTAAGGGCTCACCTTTTAAAGTATGTTGAGCAGGACTTTTCTCCTTTCAGTTCTTGCTCATAGATGGTACATCCGATCCAAGAAAAGTGGATGGTTGTACCGGCTTGGACCTCCACACCATTTTGTTGGATTTTGGTGGTGTGACTGTAGGCTTTGTAGCTTGTTCTTTTGGTTGCCACACCATCTTGTTTTTCTTTGGTGGTGTGGGAATATTTTCAATCTGTTTAGGAGTTGCCTTTTTCTTTTGCTCCAGCTTTTTCTTTGATTCTTTTATGATCTTAGAGAGGTTATCTATAATTTGTGGCTGAATTTCTACCTCTCTTATACCTTGCTGGTTCAGCCCGTATTTGATGCGGATTGAAAGGATAAAGATGCCCAAGAGGGGGGGGGGTGAATTGGGCTAATTCTAAATTTCTTTGCAATAATTGAATCCTATGGTTAGCCAATTAACCCTTTGTACCTAGAAAGTGTATCTAATTGTTCTACCGCACAAAATACTTGCAACCTAAGTTCCAATCATACTCTAGCAAGACAATTCTATGAATATAAAGACAAGAATTGAATTGCACAAAGTAAATGCTCAAAATAAATGCTCAAAGTAAATAGAGAAGGAGGAACGCGGCGATGTTTTGCCAAGGTATCGGAGAGTCGCCACTCCCCACCCCACTAGTCCTCGTTGGAGCACCCGCGCAAGGGTGTAGCTCCCCCTTGATCCGCGCAAGGATCAAGTGCTCTCTATGGGTTGATTCTTCGACACTCCGTCGTGGTGAATCACCCACAACCGCTCACAACTTTGAGTTGGGTCACCCACAAGCTCCGCCGGGTGATCACCAAGCTCCCAATCACCACCAAGCCGTCTAGGTGATGGCGATCACCAAGAGTAATAAGCACGAACTCTCACTTGACCACGACAAGCCTAATGAGAAGGTGGAAGCACACTTTGCTACTCTTGATCTTCACTAATGAGGGCTCTCTTTGGGATTCTCAAATCTCAATCACCTCACTAGGACCTTGCTCTTCTCGGCACTCTCTAAGGTGTTTCTCAGCTATTGGAATGAGCAAAAGTACCCCCACACATGAGCGGAGGTTGTATTTATAACACTGGCTAAAAAACAAACTGTTATGTGCCTCTACGGGGTGATCGGACGCTCCAGTCATATTGACCGGACGCACCGGTCAGTACACCCTGAAGTCCAGTGGTTAAGAGTTGACCAAACGCTGGCAGCGTCCGATCAACACTGACCGGACATGTCCGATCACGTTTTCCCCTCACTGGAACCTTACTGATGTCGACCGGACGCTGGACCCCCAGAGTCTGGTCACTTGCTGAGCAGCGTCCGATCAGTAGCCGGAACCTGATCAGCGTCCGGTCAACATTGACCGGACATGTCTGATCAGGATTCTCCCTCTTTGGGACCTTACTAGAGTCGACCGGACGCTGGCCTTCAGCGTCTGGTGACATGACCTCGCAGCGTCCGGTCACTTCTAGACACTTTCACCTTGGTCAAATGAACTGATCGGACCCTGAGCCAGCATTCGGTCACACCGGAGCCAGCGTCCGGTCAGTATTTGACCCTCCATTCACTTCCAACTCTAGAACATATGTGAATGAAGTTTGCTCCATTTGATCAAAGGGCTGTTGTGGAGCTACCTAGTGCTAGTTTTAACAAGTGTGCACCACACCTAACTCACTAGTCTCACGTAGGTCAAGCTACCCATTCATACCCTCCTTAATAGTACGGTGAAAGGAAAAATAAAGTCCTAAACTACTCTAAGTGTCTCTCCAACTCCAATCGACACTTAGAACTAGTCCATCCTTAACCTTGTCGTCCATCCTTTGAAAACTGAAATGATTTCCATCGTAGGGGCATGACAACCTTGATTGCCCAATCGATCTCCATTACCGTGACCTAACTCAATTGTTTCTGCAAAACACACGTTAGTCACAGTAATCACATATTGTCATTAATCACCAAAACCCAACTAGGGTCCTAGATGCTTTCAATCTCCCCCTTTTTGGTGATTGATGACAATACTACCTCGAGTATGTGAAAGAGATGAGGTTTTTAACATGCTTGGTTCATATAAGCTTTTGGCAATAAGAACAAAAGTGTTAGACAAGCTTATATGACCCAAGCCAACATGATGTACTCAAAAGATATGAAATAAACATGAGTACAAGTAATAAAGCTCATTTGCATCGAAGTAAAACACGGAAGCAAAGGCAAATGAGCAAAACACAAGTGATATGACATATAAAGAATTCAAAGTAGAGAGCACACATGTCATATATCACGATCATGTAGATATCACTATCACATAGATATAGTAGTAAACATGAATGCATAATGTATCACACACACAAATGCATAATAGTGTATCTCACATATAAAAACTCCAAATATAATAGATAAGCTAATATAATAACTAAGCTCCCCCTAGATAAGTAGCTCCCCCTAAGCCTAACATACTCGAACCCTCTCCCCCTTTGGCATCAAACACCAAAACCTACGGGTCGGTCGGTGGGGCTGCAGCGGACGAGCCGGGCGCTGAGGGACGAGGAGCAAGGTGGAACTAGGTGCCATCATCGTCTGATCCTGAGCTCTGGGCTGTCTGACCCTCTATAGCTGGTAGTGATGCTAAAGCAGTCTGGGTTGGACCAGGAACTGGTGCTACTATAGGCTCAGCTGGTATAACTGAAGCAGCTGGCTCTGATGATGCCACTAAGGAGGGGAGCGTCTCTGTCGTCGCTGTGATAGGTGCAGCCATAGAAGGACCTGGAGCATGCAAGTATGGAGGAGTGGGCTGCCCTATCAACTCACTGAAGGAGGCTCCAAGACTCCTGGAGACTGAAGTGTCTGGCTCAAGCAGCGACGACGTCTGTGCCGGTGTGAAGCCCGTTCGAAGTGGTGTGAACTGTGGGGCTACCACTAGTAAAGCGAACTACTGGGACACCTGCTCTGTAGGAGAAGCATACTGTGCTGGTGGCTATCCCTGACTCTGAAGCCCACTAGGCTGTAACACTGGAGTCATCGAAGTGGTGGCAGGCTAACCAAGCTAGGGCAAAGCCTATGGCGGTGGGGCCCAATCGCCTGCACTACATGCTGCATGAACCCAAGAAGCTGCTGCTGCATGAGGATCTGCTGCTGATGCATAGCCTGCTGCTGCTGCTGTAGAGCCTATGCCTACTGCTGAATAACTAGCTGTTGGCGCTGGAACTCATCCTACCGAGTCTGGAACTGAGCAAGTGTAGCAGCTGTCTCCTGAGCCTGTCTAGCCTAGTCTTGCCTCATCCGCTCAAGTATAGCAAGAAGAGTGGGGTCAGTTTGCGGGGTAGGTGGCGTTGAACTAGAGCTACCAGCCTTAGCATCATGTCATCGTGGAGGCATCTGTGGAATGGGCTGGTAGTCATCATCAGAACTATCACTGGGCTCGCTAGTGACCAACCCCTCTTGCTGAGCAAGCTGCTCCTCCTCTATGGCTGCAATACCTTTGATAATATCGTCCTACTGGGCTATAGTCTCTGGCACCTCTGGATGACAGCGCGGCTGACTAGGTCCCTGTGGTGTACTGTGGCGGATCATCTGAGTCAGGTTATAAGCAGGGAACTCTGTCGTGGCACCACTATACTCAGCAATCATCTCAAGCGACCTAACTGTAACTGCTCTGTGGATAAGGAATGTGATCCAGGGAGCGTAGGGTAGCTGCCTATGACCTCTAAAGCCCTCAGCTATAGTGTCCTCCATCTCTGACAGAAGAAGATCCCAGATATCAAAAATCATCTGCTGCATTAGAGAGTTGAGAAGCCATAGCTAAATCCGGGTCAATCCCTCTCTGTATCCCTTCCTCGAAAGTAAAGTCCTCCTCATAACAGCCTCAATCACACGAGCGGTGGGCGTAAGATCACTAGGGTTCCTCCTCGACCCCTCACCAAAGGGCTCTATGAAGCAGTGACGTACCAAGTCTGTAGGGGGTACCATGCCACCATGAGGGTGTCTGGGGGTGCAGTCTGTCCATAGCACACCTCATGGAGCCTGACTGGCTGCTCTTGAAGCCTGAGAATCTCCCTAACCCTGGTGCTTGTCAGCCGATAGTCTCTGCCACCGAATGCAAAGTGTATAAACCTGTGGTTGGGGTCAATCCAGAGAGATGCATAGAACTGACGAACCCAAGATGGAACATATAATCTGGTCCGTCAAATCAAATCTATCAGCCCCGGCAGATATGCAAGGTAGGGGTGAATGTGCTCTCTAGCTACTGCAACAATAGATTCTATGTTGCACACTCTCTGTGGTTTGAAGACTGCTCCACTGTTCAGATAGGCATTGTAGAAATCCTCCTGCAGGGGTGTATAGAATCCCTCTGATGCTCTCTCATCCCTCCTGGGTGGAAACCACACCTCAAAGTCCACGAACCTTAGCTGCTGCACCTGCTTGGCTGTGGTGGCCCTCAGGTCAAGATGGGTCACTAGAGGCAGACCCTGTGGTCGAGGTGGTGGACAAGAACCCCTCCTCTGAGTGACTAGCCTCAGTGAAACTGGGACACGAGTACGACCAGAGCGGTGTAACTATGGGTGTGGTGTCGGCTCTGTCTCCTCGGCCTGCTGGGCCTACTCACCCTCCTGAGACTACTGTGTTGGCTGTGCCTCCTGTGTCTGCTGTGCTGGCTAAGGCTCCTAAGTCTACTGTGCGGGCTAAGGCTGCTGTTGTGGCTCCCCCTGAGGCTGAACCTCGTCAATGGCAACACGCCATCCTCCAATCATGAGGGTCCCAGCTAGACCACCATGAAGGCGCTCAACTCACTGAAGTGAAGCCATCACCTCTGGTGAAAGCGGATCAGCAATCCAGACTCCACTGTGAGTGCCTCCTCTCTCGGCACGCTCTGCAGCCTCAGTAACTACGGCGGCTCTCGCTATATCTGCATCTAGATACTTGCGCTTCCTAACTACCAACTTCTTGGTCGCCTTGCCTTTTGGTTCTATAGGCTGGCGAGGTGAGGGCCTCGGATCCTCGTCACCAGGACCACCTCCGACATTCTTTGTACGAGCCATCTGAAAGATCTGAGATGAATCAACTGCCCCTGACAAAGAAACAATTGCCTCTGACAAAGATCAACTGTCGCTGACACTTTCAAGGCTTGGCCTCGTTTCATACTCGCAAGCTTGGCCCCGAGTTAACTGACAACGGCCACTAACACCTCAACGAAACTGGCTCGCTACACGATGGAATAGATAGGACATACAAATAAATACAATATATCTAATAGATGCGAAAACCTAGGAAGCAAGCAATTTAGATACGAGATTGAAACGACTGGCTTGCTACCTGACAAACCGGCGAGAAGAGGAACGACGCGCGAGGAACCACCGAATCGCAAGGCAGGGTTAGGGTTCATGGGTCGTCGGCACTGGAGATGCGATGGCCGAGCAATGCAGTGACGGTGAATCAACGGCTAGGGTTAGCACTAAGCGGCACTCCGGCAATGGATGGCACAACACGATGGCGCTAGGGCACTGCAGGGGTGGTGCTGCGGCTTGGGATTGTAGCTAGCGGCGCTGTTTGGTGGTGCTTGGCATGGAGGCTAGGGCACTAGCGGCGCTGAGGCGCGGGTACGCGGTGAAATCAGCGGTTAGGGCAGAGGCGAGCTCGTGGCGGCTTGGGAGCTTTGATGCGGTGGCGTAGGGAGGCGCATGAGCACGGTGGCATACGGGAGCAACTGCGATGGTGCGGGGAGCTATGGTGCTATCGCGGTGAGCACTGGTGGTGGCGGCTATGTTGACTCGACGACACAGGGAATGGGACGGCGATTCGGGCGATGTCGGCGCAGCGAAGGTGCAGATTAGGTCAAGGTACAGCGCGCTGAGACTAAATAGGGTGGCCCCCCAAGTCAGAAAAGGAAACGGAGAAAGAAACCTAATGTCGCTCGATTTCTACTGACTGGACGCTCCGGTGGCACCGACCAGACGCTGCCACCCAGCGTCCGATCGATTCCAGAGAGGTCCAATTTCTCTGGAATCGCGACCAGATGCGTCCGGTGGACATCGACCGGACGCAGCCAGAGTCCGGTCAATACTGCATTCGTCTTCTTCCACACGACCGGACGCTAAAAGCCAGAGTTTGGTCACTCCTTCGTAGCAAGTTCACCTCCTGTGAACTGACCGGACGCTAGACTGCAAAGTCTGGTGCAGCGTCCGGTCACTCTTTCTTCAGCAAATCTTCAAAGTCCTTCATGCTGCCTGTTCCCAATCAAGTCCCAACTCGAATAAGATCCAAATAAACACCAATTGTGACTGATATGAGTGACATCTCTCAAACCCTCAAGTTTTTCAAAATATTTTGCCTTAGGCTATAATTCTTTTTAAGAAAATAGGCAATAAGAGGGCAATTTGAAGACAAACGACAAAATAACACTCATGCATATGCAATGCAATACTTGTAAGTAAATCTAGTTGCTTGTCAAGTTTGATCCAAGGTTAAGCCTCTTCACACGCTTTTCGGCGGTTATCTTAACCATGTTAGACAAGCCCTATATGCATTACCAAAGATTAAACATGTTGTATTTTACAATGCAATGCAAGGGACAACACAAACTCAATTTTTAGTGAAGTTACTAAAATCAAGCACATTGAGCTCATTCCGCAATCTACAAAATGTTGCCTCGTCTAGTGGTTTAGTGAAGATATCCACCAATTGATCCTCAGTTCTTACACCTTCTAGTGATATATCATTTTTAGCAACATGATCTCTAAGAAAGTGATGGCGAATATCTATATGCTTTGTGCGAGAGTGTTGAACCGGATTATTTGCAAGTTTTACGGCACTTTCATTGTCGCACAAAAGAGGTACTTTATCTAGAACTACACCATAGTCTAGCAAAGTTTGTTTCATGTAAAGTATTTGTGCACAACAAGCACCCACGGCAATGTATTCCGCTTCGGCGGTGGACAAAGCCACACTATTTTGCTTCTTGGAGGACCAAGACACAAGTGATCTACCAAGCAAATGGCACCCTTCGGATGTGCTTTTTCTATCAACTTTGCAACCGGCATAATCCGAATCGGAATAGCCTACTAATTCAAATATAGCTCCTTTGGGATACCAAAGGCCAATGCTTGGTGTGTGCTTAAGATACCTAAGGATTCTTTTTACGGCAATTAAATGAGTTTCCTTAGGATTAGCTTGAAACCTAGCACACATACACACACTAAACATGATGTCAGGCCTAGATGCGGTCAAATATAACAAGTTACCAATCATAGAGCGGTAGAGAGTTTGATCAACCGGGTTACCTCCCTCATCTAGGTCGAGATGTCAATTAGTTGGCATTGGTGTCTTGATTGGCTTACATTCATCCATCTTGAATCTCTTGAGAAGATCATTAGTATATTTCTATTGAGAGATGAAAATCTCTTCTCTCATTTGCTTGACTTGAAAACCAAGAAAGAATGTAAGCTCTCCAATCATTGACATCTCGAACTCCTTCAACATCAATTCACCAAACTCTTTGCATGAATCATCATTTGATGATCCAAAGATGATATCATCAACATACACTTGACAAATGAAGATATGCCCATAAAGCTTCTTGGTGAATAGTGTGGTGTCGACCTTCTCAATGGTGAAGCCCTTCTCAATAAGGAAGTCCTGAAGGCACTCATACCAAGCTCTTGGGGCTTGCTTAAGCCCATATAATGCCTTGGACAACCTATAAACATGATTAGGATATCTAGAGTCTTCAAACCTGGGAGGTTGATCAACATAGACTAGTTCATTAATAAAGCCATTTAAAAATGCACTTTTCACATCCATTTGATAAAGTTTTATTTTATGATGTGATGCATATGCAAGGAGGATACGGATGGCTTCTAATCTTGCAACCGGGGCAAAGGTCTCTCCAAAATCCAAACCTTCAACTTGAGAGAACCCCTTTGCAACTAGTCTTGCCTTGTTCCTCACAACAACACCTTGATCATCTTGCTTGTTTCAGAACACCCACTTTGTTCCAATGACTCTTGCACCTTTTGGCCGCTCTTCAAGAGTCCAAACTTCATTGCGGGTGAAGTTGTTCAACTCTTCATGCATGGCATTTATCCAATCCAGATGTTAAAGAGCTTCTTCTACCTTAGTAGGCTCAAAGCAAGAGACAAAAGAGTGATGAGCAATAAATGAAGCAAGTTTTTTAGATCGAGTCATTACACCCTTTGATGGACTCCCTATGATGAGATCTTGTGGATGATCTTGAAGTAGAGGTGTATTTCTTTTATGGACCACTTGAGGGGGAGGTTGTGGAGCATCAACATCTTGTGCTTGTACCATCATTTGTTCATGGCAGACATGAGTGTCTTCATTTTCTACTCTCCCATCTTTTTCACCATCTTGTGGCACACTTGATGAACAAGGTGGATCAATCACTTGTACATCATCTTCATCATCTTTAGGCTTGATGTCTCCAACTGAAATGTTCCTCATAGCCTCCCTCAATGGTTCATCACCTACATCATCAAGATTCTCATGTGCTCCTTGGGAGCCGTTAGATTCATCAAATTCCACATCATATGTTTCTTCAACCAAGCCGGTGGCATGATTAAATACTCTATATGCTTTGGACTTTGATGAGTAACCAACAAGAAAACCAATATCACAATGTCTTTGAAACTTGCCTTGGTGTTGCCGCTTCTTGTAGATGTAGCATTTGCAACCAAACACCCTAAAGAAAGAGATGTCCGGCTTCTTCCCATTGAGCAACTCATAAGATGTCTTGCCAATGAACTTTTGAAGGAATAGGCGGTTGGATGCATAGCATGCGGTGTTGATTGCTTCCGCCCATAGAGCTTCAGGGGTGTTGTGCTCATCAAGCATTGTTCTTGCAAGAGTGATCAATGTCCGGTTCTTCCTCTCAACTACACCATTTTGTTGAGGAGTATATGTTGCGGAGACTTCATGTTTGATTCCAACTTCATCACAATAAGCTTCTATGTTTGTGTTGTCAAATTCTTTCCCATTGTCACTTCTTATCTTCTTGAGCTTCACTTCAAATTCATTTTGTGCTCTCTTGGCAAACTTCTTGAAGCAAGATGCAACTTCGGATTTGTCATGAAGGAAGAATACCCATGTATACCTTGAATAATCATCAACAATCACAAGACAATAAAGATTTCCTCCCAAACTCTTGTATGTTGTTGGTCCAAATAAAATCCATGTGAAGGAGTTCTAGCACTCTTGCGGTTGACATGAAAGCTTTTGTTGGATGGATATTTGCAACTTGCTTGCTAGCTTGCATGCACTACAAAGCTTGTCCTTCTCAAACTTCACATCCTTCAACCCTCTTACCAAATCATTCTTCATAAGCTTCTTGAGTGAGCTCATCCCACCATGAGCAAGTCTTCTATGCCATAGCCACCCAAGTGTTGTTTTGGTGAATAGGCATGTCTTCAAGTTTGCATCTTCGGAGGTGAATTCCACTAGATATAGGTTGTTGTATCTAAAACCTTTGAATATCACATGATCATCATCCTTCTTGGATAGCATTGGAAGCCAAGATGACACAATTGTCCAACAGATAGCAAGTTGAAACTCAATGAAGCAACATATAGCACATTGGAGATGGAATGATCATTTGATATTGCCACTTTGACCAATCCTTTGAACTTGCCCTTTGAGTTATCTCCAAATGTGATTCTTTCTTGTCCATCTACTTCTTCATCTAGTGAGGTGAACATACGAGGATCACCGGTCATATGTTGTGTGCAACCACTATCAATAACCCAATGACTTCCACCGGTCTTGTAGTTCACCTACACACAAGAGATCAAGCTTTAGGAACCCAAACTTGTTGATGGCCCTTCACCTTCTCAACAAGTGACTTTGCAACCTAAATTTTCTTAGGCCTATTCTTGTTGGGAGGACCTAAGAACATCACTTTCATCTTTCCACTAGAATCCTTTCTAAGCATGTAGTGAGCATTGAAGGCAAAAGGTCTAGCATGCTAGGGCAAGGGTTGTGGTGGTGGAGTTTGGCACTCATGAGCAAAGTGGCCTTCTTGTCCACACTCAAAACATCTCTTTGGCTTTGGCTTGGACTTATGTTGTTGTTGAGCTTGAGCATTCTTCTCTTGATTTGCCAAGTACCCAATGCCACTTCTATCCATCTTCATGACGGTGTTCATTAGTAGCTCACTTTGAAGATGCTTGCCTCTAGTGAACTTGCTCAATCCAATCTTGAGATGCTCTTTCTCCAACTTGAACTTCTTGTTTTCTTCCTTGAGAGCATCATTGTTCTTTTCTTCCTTGAGCTTCTTGTTCTCATCTTTGAGCTTCTCATTCTCAAGGATCAAGCCATCATCATGAACAATAGTTTCTAGCACAATAGACTTGGTGGCTTTGAGTTCTTCAAGATCTTTCTTGAGCTTTGCATTGTCATTCTTGAGCTTGACAAACTCATCATAATCATCGGCCTCAACCACTTGCTTGCCCTTGCTACTAGAACTTTGCTCAATGCTCTTAATAATTAAGTCATCACATGATGTAGCTATATCAATCTTAACAACATCGTTAGTAGCATCATATGGCTCATTGGATAAGAATTCTTGAGCAATAACAAGAGTATCATGATTAACCTTAAGAGTGGTATATTCTTCTCTTAGCTTGTTGTGGCTAGTGATGAGCTCATTATGTGTCCTCTCAAGTTTATCATGTTTATCTTTAAGCTCTTTCTTAGAAGATTTGAGCTCCTTGAGTTTGGATGTTATAGCATCATTTGCTTCTCTAAGCTCAACACTAGCCTTTTCGGCTATATCACATTTTGCTAAAAGTGAATCATTCTTAGCTTCTAGCTTTTCATTCTTAGCTCTAGTCTTTATAATGATCTTAGTGTATTGTTTAAGCAATCTAGCAAGATCATCATAAGTAGGTGACTCATATTCATCATCATCACTATCACTATCATTATTACTAGCATGTTCATCACCACTACTATCATCATCATTTGATACCTTGCATTCACCCTTGGCCATAAGGCATAGGTGTGTAGAGGATGATGGCGGTGGTGGTGGTGAAGATGATGAGTCAATAGCAATGGCGGCCACCTTCTCGTTGTCACTATCATCATTGGATGATCCACTAGATGAATCAATGTTCGTGAGCCAATCACCGACGATGTAAGCCTTTCCACTCTTCTTCTTCTTGTGAAAGTCCTTCTTCTTGCCATCTCTCTTCTTGTATGGCTTGTTCTTTTTCTTCTCATCTTCATCTTCATTGCTTGAGTCATCTTTCTTGCCCTTGTTCTTGTTCTTGAACTTGTCTTTTTTGGGCTTTGTGCATTGGTGAGCTAGATGACCAAGTTCTCCACAATTGTAGCAATCCATCTCAGAGATTGGCTTCCTTATAGAACTAGTGAAGAACTTCTTCTTCTTGCCATCAAACTTGATGCCACTCTTGTTGAGCTTCTTTAGCATCTTGGAGGTTTTCTTCACCATGTGAGCAAGACTTTCATCATCAACTTCATCATCACTTGAGCTCTCATACTCAAGTCTTGCTTTGCCCTTCTCTTGGCTAGCCTAGCCTTGAATGCTAAATCTTTTTCTTTCTTCTTTGTAGAGGATGAGCCATCTTGAGGTGTGATGTGCATATACATCTCATGAGCATTGATCTTCCCCAAGATTTGTGTTGGTGTAGTCGTGGAAAGATCACCTTGGTGTAGCACGGTCATAATATGCCCATATTTGTCAATGGGGAGGACACTCAAGATCTTTCTTACAACATCGGATGGTTGCATTTGAGTAAATCTAAGCCCATTGACTTCCTCTACAAGAACATTCAAACGTGAATACATTTCATTAGCACATTCTTTAGGAAGCATTTCAAAAGAGTTGAGCTTTTTCATGACAAGATGATTGTGTTCCTCACTTTCACTCTTAGTTCCCTCATGGAGCGCACAAACGTCCGACCATAGTGCATGGGCATCTTTGTGGTTCCTCACCCGATTAAACACATCTTTGCAAAGGCCTCTAAAGATGGTGTTTCTAGCCTTTGCATTCCACTTCTCGTAATTCACCTCATCGCCTTGTAGGTTAGTAGCATCCCAAGGTTTTGGAAAGCCTTGTGAGGCGGCTCTAAGTATACCAACATCTAGAGCCTCTAGATACGCCTCCATGCAAATTTTCCAATAAGGAAAGTCATCTCCCTCAAAGATAGGAGGAGGTCCATCTCCGTGAGACATCTTGCTCTAGGTGGTTAAGCCTAAAAACGTGAGCACGAGGCTCTGATACCAATTGAAAGGATCAAGATGCCCAAGAGGGGGGGTGAATTGGGCTAATTCTAAATTTTTTTCCAATAATTGAATCCTATGGTTAGCCCAATTAACCCCTTGTGCCTAGAAAGTGTATCTAATTGTTCTACCGCACAAAAGACTTGCAACCTAAGTTCCAATCCAACTCTAGCATGGCAATTCTATGAATGTAAAGACAAGAATTGAATTGCACAAAGTAAATGCTCAAAATAAATGCTCAAAGTAAATAGAGAAGGAGGAACGCGGCGATGTTTTGCTAAGGTATCGGAGAGTCGCCACTCCCCACTAGTCCTCGTTGGAGCACCCGTGCAAGGGTGTAGCTCCCCCTTGATCTGTGCAAGGATCAAGTTCTCTCTACAGGTTGATTCTTCGACACTCCATCGCGGTGAATCACCCACAACCGCTCACAACTTTGAGTTGGGTCACCCACAAGCTTCACCAGGTGATCACCAAGCTCCCAATCACCACCAAGCCGTCTAGGTGATGGCGATCACCAAGAGTAACAAGCACGAACTCTCACTTGACCATGACAAGCCTAATGAGAAGGTGGATGCACACTTTGCTACTCTTGATCTTCACTAATGAGGGCTCTCTTTGGGATTCTCAAATCTCAATCACCTCACTAGGACCTTGCTCTTCTTGGCACTCTCTAAGGTGTTTCTCAGCTATTGGAATGAGCAAAAGTACCCCCACACATGAGCGGAGGTTGTATTTATAACACCGGCTGAAAAACAAACCGTTATGTGCCTCTGCGGGGTGACCGGACGCTCCGGTCATATTGACCGGACGCACTGGTCAGTACACCCCGAACTCTAGTGGTTAAGAGTTGACCGGATGCGTCCGGTCACATTTTCCCCTCACTAGAACCTTACTGATGTCGACCAGATGCTGGACCCTAGAGTCCGGTCACTTGCTAAGCAGTGTCCGGTCAGTAGCCGAAACCTGATCAACGTCCGGTCAGCATTGACCGGACGCGTCCGATCAGGATTCTCCCTCTTTGGGACCTTACTGGAGTCGACCGGACGCTAGCCTTCAGCATCCGGTGACATGACCTCGCAGCATCCGGTCACTTCTAGACACTTTCACCTTGGTCAAATGAACTGACCGGACCTTGAGCCAGCATCTGGTCACACCAGAGCCAGCGTCCGGTCAGTATTTGACCCTCCATTCACTTCCAACTCTCGAACATATGTGAATGAAGTTTGCTCCATTTGATCAAAGGGCTGTTGTGGAGCTACCTAGTGCTAGTTTTAACAAGTGTGCACCACACCTAACTCACTAGTCTCACCTAGGTCAAGCTACCCATTCATATCCCCCTTAATAGTACGGCCAAAGGAAAAATAAAGTCCTAAACTACTCTGTCTCTCCAACTCCAATCGACACTTAGAACTAGTCCATCCTTAACCTTGTCGTCCATCCTTTGAAAACCGAAACGATTTCCATCGTAGGGGCATGACAACCTTGATTGCCCAATCGATCTCCATTACCGTGACCTAACTCAATTGTTTTTGCAAAACACACGTTAGTCACAATAATCATGTATTGTCATTAATCACCAAAATGCAACTAGGGGCCTAGATGCTTTCACGGATCATAGAGCATTCCTCCTGATGTCGGGGCCAAAACTCAAACTTTTCTTCCTTGCCGTTGATATTGAAGCGGATTTCTCCAGCTCCAACATCAATCTGAGCTCCTACGGTGCTCAGGAATGGTCGCCCAAGGATGAGCGGTGATTCCTTTGTGATCTCCATGTCGAGCACCATGAAATCGATGGGGATGAAGTAATCTCGGATTTTCGCCGGGATGTCTTTGGCGATTCCTGCCAGGTAGTGGACCGAAGAGTCGGCCAGCTAGAGCGTCATTGGCGTAGGTGCTAGATGTGTATAATTAAACTTGTCAAAGATGACCTTGGGCATCACGCTTACGCTAGACCCAAGGTCGCACAAGGCATGGTTGAACTTCTAGGCCCCAATTGAGCATGTGATGGTAGGACACCCAGGATCCTTCTTTTTAGGCAGACGGTTGAGTATAGCAGCGCTACACTCTTCCGTCAGCTTTACGACCTTCGTGGATGGTAATGGGCGCTTGTTGTTGATGATGTCTTTGATGTACTTGGCATAGGAAGGTACATGTAAGATGTCCATTAATGGAACGCTCATGTGTACCTTCTCCACCATCTCAATGAAGCGGGCGAATTGTTCGACCACGGCTTGCTT
This sequence comes from Miscanthus floridulus, assembly GCF_019320115.1. Lineage (NCBI taxonomy): Eukaryota > Viridiplantae > Streptophyta > Magnoliopsida > Poales > Poaceae > Miscanthus > Miscanthus floridulus. Next base: position 65,079,131 of record NC_089593.1, read on the forward strand.
CCTTTTTCTTGTGGGAAACGGTAGGTATGTTGTATTCGTGTACTCAAGCGGTACCATTTCTTCTTCTTGATCTTTTTGTGCTTTTGTAGATGATGAAGGTTCCTCCTCATGTCGTTCTTTTTCTTTTCTTGCTGCATGGTTAGGGTTTGGTGGATCACAAGTGGACTTACCACCCCTCGTGGTCACCGCATTGACATTTTCAAGAGAAGTCTCAGGTTGCCCCGGGATCTTCCCATCATTATTAACAGGAATAGAAGCAGTAATTTAAGCTAATTGAGTTTCTATCATTTTGTTAAAACTCAATTGATTTTTCATAGAGGAAGATAAACCTTCTATTTTTGAATTAATATTTCAAGCATTTTGTCATTATTCAAAAGCTTTTTAGTCAAATTTTCATTTATTTTAGCTTGTCCAAGAACTAAATCTTTTAACAAAGGTTGATTCGAATTGTAATTGGAGTTGAAATTCGAATTACCTTGGAATGGTGGTCAAGATTGGTTGTTCCATCCATTATTACCTCCTTGTTGGCGATACCCGTTGTTGATATAGGCGGCGTCTTCATGGGTCTCAGGGCAATCATTCCCCGAGTGGCCAACTTCACCATAGACTTCGCATGTCATGTGTGAGTCCATGGACCTGATGGTTCCATACATTGCTTCTTTCTTGGTGGCACGCTCATCAAACCTTTTCAGGAGTAGGTCCATTTTTGCGGCAAGCATATCTGTCTCTTTCATGGTATGCATGCCTTTTTTGTGTTTTGGGCTGAGTTCTCTCTTCGCTCCACCCTTGATTCACGACCATTTTATCAATGAGAGCTATAGCTCCATCGATGGTGAGCGAGAGGAACTCTCCTCCAGCAGCGGCATCAATGTGCCCCTCGACATGGTGTTAATCCATTGTAGAAGTTTTGGAGCACGAGCCAGTTCTCCATCCCATGGTGTGGGCAAGCTTGGATGTATTCCTATAACCTCTCCCATGCCTCAGGAATGGGTTCCATTGAGTTTTGCTGGAAATTGGCAATTCTTCCCCTCAGGGCGTTGGTTTTGCCCATGGGGAAGAATTTCGTGTGGAACGCCGTGGAGCATTTGCTTCATATGTTGACAGCTTCCTTGTCCTTGTAGAACCACTGTTTCACCTTCCCCACAAGGGAGAAGGGAAACAGACAGAGCCTAATAGCATCTGGTGCGACATCCTTGATGACAATGGTGTCACATAGCTCAAGGAAGTATTGCAAATGAGCATTCGTGTCCTCATTAGGTAGTCTGCAAAACGGACTTGCCTGCACCATCACAATCAGCCCAGTGCGGAGTTCGAAGTTCTTGTCACCGATGTTGATAGCGGGCCCGGTGGGCACGTTGGCAACAACGGGGATAGAGAACTCGTGGAGTGACTTATGGGCCACTTCGGTAGTAGCAGATGGCGTGGGGGTGACTGGTTCGTGTGTCGGCGGAATTGCAGAAGAAGAAGCAGCACAAGACTTGTTCTTCCTTAGGAGTGCCTCCGGATTAGGAATGTAATTGTTTGGTAGGGAGAAACCAGTCATACACTATCTTGTTTTCATCCACAATAGGAGAAAACATGAAAGATTAGCCTGCATGAGCAATGGCTACCATACATGCATATCATCATGATCATGTCCTGCTAGATTCTTTTTAACCAATGCCTTCCTAGGCAATGGCGCTAGAAATGCTTGTTAGCATTTCTTAGCGTCACTACCAAGAATAGAGATAGAATATATCCCTGGCATGGGCGCTAGAAATGCCAGTCGTCATTCCTTAGCATTGCTACTAGGATTAGTGTATCCTAGCAACAATACTGAGAAACATCGAATGATAGTTCTTAACGTTTACAGAACAATCTCCGCAAGCGCAGAGATCAACTGTTGCAGCATTTCACCTGGAAGTATTTTAGGGTATCGTTATTTATATTTTCCCAAAGGAAGACATGGTGTAAAGAGTCTAGCATGGATATGACCAAGATAACATACTTGCATAACGAACCAATTGATCATGCAGGGGTAAATAGTATGGTTCAAGATAGTGGACACACACATATGAGCATCTGTCATCTCTATCTCCTTCACCCTTGCTCAAATGTACCAACCACCAAGTGTATCACCTTGTGCACATGTGTTAGCATATTTTCACAAATATTTCCAAGGGTGTTAGCACTCCACTAGATCCTAAATGCATGTGCAATGAATTAGAGCATCTAGTGGCACTTTGATAACCGTATTTCAATACGAGTTTCACTCCTCTTAATAGTACGGCTATCTATCCTAAATGTGATCACACTCACTAAGTGTCTTGATCACTAAAACAAAATGGCTCCTACATTTTATACCTTTGCCTTGAGCCTTTTGTTTTTCTCTTTCTTCTTTTCCAAGTTCAAGCATTTGATCATCACCATGCCATCACCATCGTCATGATCTTCGCCATTGCTTCATCACTTAGAGTAGTGCTACCTATCTCATAATCACTTTGATAAACTAGGTTAGCACTAAGGGTTTCATCAATTAACCAAAACCAAACTAGAGCTTTCAATCTCCCCCTTTTTGGTAATTGATGACAACCTTTTCACAAAGATATGAGTTGAAATTTAATTGAATCCATATTGCTTGCCCAAGCATATTTACCATGTGTAAAGGATATGGACAAGTTTCATGAATCCCAAATGGTAGCAATTGCTCCCCCTACATATGTGCTAAGAGTTTGGATTGTAGCTTTGCACATATGCTTAGATAGGAAATATAGGAGACAATTTCTACCAAATGATGCTAAGGTATAAGAGATGGACCTTTGAAGCGTGATACCAATCAGAGTGCACCATTATACCATCCTTAGCACCATTAGTAACTAGACATACATAAAAACTAGAATACCTCATGAGATCAATATTACAAGTAAGGGTCAAGTTTCCATATGATGAACATAAGTCTAGTTACTTTAGCTAGATACCACTTGATAGCTAGATACCACTTGATAGCTAGATACCACTTGTAAATACTTGGAAATGAAATCATTAGATACCCTATGCATGCTAGTTTTTCATTTTATCATTCAAACTTACACTAGCATACACCACACAAGCATGGATATTGAAATTTAAAACTTGTGCCATGCAAGCAAACATACGAAATGCACATTCAAATGCACCATACAAGTTCATGAGATTGCTCCCCCTACTTGTGTGCTCAAGATTTTAATTGATCCCCTTCCTTTGTCATATCTTATCTCTCTACACTATTTCTCCCCTATCACTTATCTTTGTTTCTCTCCCCCTTTGTCATCAATGACCACAAAGGCTTAAAGTATAGATAGGTTCAAATTATAGATAGGTTGGGGTAAAACCATGTGAAATGAGGATCATTTTTCAATTTGGTTCAATCTAGATTACTTGCAAAAAATATTTAACTCGGTTTGATCCAAGGATAAGCTTCTTCACACCTCCAAATAAGGGTTATCTTGTACCATGTTGAGTTAAACACTTATAGCTCATTTTATAGATCAAACACTAGGTGTACAAGCCCACAAACATGTCATATGCTACCACTAGATCATTTCAAACATACAAGCAATAGCGGTAACATACAAGCATCAAATTCATTTGATTTTCATGAATGAGCCTATTCAAATGTGGAATATGTCTAGATGCACTAATCATGTCCTTAGCAAGGATGTATGTCATGCCAATCAATTTATACCTTGTATTGCTTGAAGGAGAGGCATGTCACATAATGGGGGTGCATCAACACACATTGGAGAAGTCAAGTATGTTCAATTCATTTTTTAGCTTGCAAAACCTCTTCTCATCAAGTGGCTTGGTGAATATGTCGGTAAGTTGATCTTCGGTGCCCACACTCTCAATGCAAATGTCCCCTTTTTGTTGGTGATCTCTTATGAAATGATGGTGGACATCAATGTGCTTTGTTCTTGAATGTTGAACCGGGTTGTTTGTGAGTTTGATGGCACTCTCATTGTCACATAGCAATGGCACTTGCTTGATCCTAATTCCAAAATCACTCAAAGTAGCCTTCATCCAAAGTAATTGAGCACAACAACTACCGGTCGAAATGTACTCCGCTTCGGTGGTTGAAAGTGCTACACTATTTTGCTTCTTTGATGACCAAGATACAAGTGATCTTCCCAATAGTTGACATGTGCCCGATGTGCTCTTTCTCTCAACTTTGCATCCTGCATAATCGGAGTCCGAATATCCAATCAACTCAAATCTTGCTCCTTTAGGATACCACAATCCAGTATTTTGTATATGCTTCAAGTACCTCAATACTCTCTTTGTTGCTTTCAAATGACTCTCTCTCGGTGAGGCTTGAAATCTAGCACACATGCATACACTAAACATCACATCCGGCCTTGATGCGGTCACATAAAGTAGGCTTCTAATCATAGACCGATACATCTTTTGATCCACCATGTTGCCACTAGCATCACTATCTAAGCTTCCACTTGTCCCCATTGGTGTACTAATAGCTTTACTATTATCCATTCCAAACTTCTTGAGCATGTCGTTGATATACTTGCCTTGACTCACAAATGTGCCATTCTTCATTTGCTTGATTTTAAGACCAAGGAAGTAGCTAAGCTCTCCAATCATGGACATCTCAAACTCACTTGCCATCATCTTGCCAAATTCCTCACAAAAATCTTGATTTGTTGACCAAAAAATGATATCATCAACATAAATTTGCATCACAAACAAGTCATTTCCAAGCTTCTTGGTGAAGAGAGTGGTGTCAACCTTTCCCATCTTGAATCCCTTAGAGAGTAGGAAATCCCTCAATCTCTCATACCATGCTCTTGGTGCTTGTTTCAATCCATACAAAGCCTTTCTCAACTTGTAAACATGGTTGGGTTTCTTTTCATCTTCAAAACCAGGAGGTTGCTCAACATACACAAGCTCATTGATGTACCCATTGAGAAATGCACTCTTCACATCCATTTGATACAACTTGATGTTGTGGGCACAAGCATAGGCTAGCAAGATCCTAATTGCTTCCAATCTTGCAACCAGGGCATATGTTTCTCCAAAGTCAAGATCTTCAACTTGAGTGTAACCTTGAGCCACTAATCTTGCTTTGTTCCTTATTACTATCCCATCTTGATCTTGCTTGTTCCGAAAGACCCGTTTGGTTCCAATCACATTATGATCCTTAGGCCTCTCTACTAAATCCCATACTTGGTTTCTTGTGAAGTTGGTTAGCTCTTCATGCATTGCATTGACCCAATCAATATCCTTCAAGGCTTCATCTATCTTGTTTGGTTCAATGGATGACACAAATGAGAAATGCTCACAAAATGAAGTCAATCTTGATCTTGTTTGCACACCTCTTGAAATATCACCAATGATAGTGTACAATGGATGATCTCTTGCAACATTGGTTGGTTGAAGCACTTGCACTTGATTGCTAGCATTTGATTGATCACTTGGTTGAGATGATAAACTAGCCACTTGTTGATCTTGCACATTGCCATCACTAGTGCTCGCTGGGGTTTGATCATGAGAACCACTAACTTGCAATTTGAGTTAGAGAGCACTTGATTCTTATCATCTTCAACATCAATCACCACTCTAGGCCTTAACTCACCAATGTCCATGTTTCTCATTGCCTTGACCAATTGAGTGCCTTTCACATCATCTAAATTCTCATCTTCCTCTTGGGAACCATTTGTTTCATCAAACTCCAAATCATGAACCTCCTTAAGAGTACCACTAGCCAAATTCCAAACTCTATAAGCCTTGCTAGTAGTGGAGTAACCAAGCAAGAAACCTTCATCACATTTCTTTTCAAACTTGCTCAATCTAGTGCCTTTCTTCAATATATAGCATTTACAACCAAAAACCCAAAAGTATGCTATGTTGGGCTTTCTTCCATTCAAAAGCTCATAAGGTGTCTTCTCCATCATGGGGTGACAATAGAGTCGGTTGCTATAGTAGCAAGCCGTGTTGATTGCTTCGGCCCAAAAAGAATGACTCACATTGTACTCACTCAACATTGATCTTGCCATAACAATTAAGGTTCTATTCTTTCTTTCAACTAACCCATTTGATTGAGGAGTATACTTGGCCGAGAATTGATGTCTAATTCCAAATTCATCACACAACTCATCAATTCTAGTATTCTTGAATTCACTACCATTGTCACTTCTAATTTTCTTGATGGTTGTTTCAAACTCATTGTGAATGCCCTTGACAAATGATTTGAAAGTTGCAAACATATCACTCTTGTCAACAAGAAAGAAGACCCATGTATATCTAGTGAAGTCATCCACAATTACAAATCCATATTTGTTTCCACCAATGCTAGTGTATGTGGTTGGTCCAAACAAGTCCATGTGCATCAACTCAAATGCCTTAGATGTGCTCATCATGCTCTTCTTAGGATGTGTGTTACCAACTTGTTTTCTGGCTTGACATGCACTACATAGCTTATCTTTCTCAAAAGTGACATCTTTCAAGCCTCTAACTAAGTCATGCTTGATTAACTTGTTTAATTGTTTCATTCCAACATGACCAAGCCTTCTATGCCATAACCAACCCATGCTAGACTTAGTGATCAAACATGTTGTCAATTGAGCTTCTCTAGCATTGAAATCAACTAAGTATAGATTCTCATATCTAAATCCTTTGAATATCAAGTTAGAGCCATCTACACTTATGATCTCTACATCATCCACACCAAATATGAACTTGAAACCAAGATCACACAATTGAGCTACCAACAAAAGGTTGAAGTTCAAGCTCTCTACTAGTAGCACATTGGATATGCTCAAGTCATTGGATATTGCAATCTTACCAAGCCCTTTGACCTTGCCTTTGCCATTGTCACCAAATGTGATACTATCAAACCCATTGCTCTATATGCCCAACTTGCTTGCATCTATTGTAAAACCGACCATTGCCCTTCACAAAGCTAGCTTTGGGAGTGACAAAGGCCGCCTTGCCTTTCTTGGGAGTATAGTCTAATCCCTCTTTGTTGAGAGAAAACCTTTGGCTACCCAAGCACTTTAGCAAGCGGGCTTCTCCACCATAGGCATTGCCTAGGGCATGAGTGAGCTCATTCACCTCCTTCTTGAGGGTCTCATTTTCCACCATTAGTGAGGTTTCACAAGTGAGACCATCACTCAAAGTTGAAGTAGAAGTGATAGTGCTACAAGAAGTATTAGTGGGAGCAACAAAAATAGATTCATCAATAAGATCACATGTTAGTCCCACATCACATGATATAATCACTTGCTCCTTCTTGGCTTCCTCCACTTTGACTTGCTCAATGAGAGAGGAGTGAGCCTTTTCAAGCTTAGAGTGAGCTTTGACAAGCTTCTCATGGGCTTCCATTAGTCTCTCATGAGTGGCATTGAGCTCATCAAAGGATTGCTCAAGAAATTTTACCTTCTTGCGTAATTCTTTGCACTCCTTTCTCTTCATCTCATTGCAAGCGTGCACTTGCTCACACATATCCAAGAGTTCTTCCTTGGTGTACTCCTCATCATCATTATCATCATTCCTACAAGTATCACGTTCACATTCATCATCATCACTCACATCATACTTTACCTTGGTAGGCTTTGCCATGAGGCATGTTGAAAGGTCCTAATGGCTAGAGGGGGGGTGAATAGCCTAATAAAATTTCTACAACAACACTTAACAAAGTGGTTAGACAATTATGAGGCGAAGCGAGTGTTGCGCTAGCCTACTTAAAATGCAAGCCACCTACCACAATTCTAGTTTAGATAGTGTCTATTCACACAATAGCAAAGACACTATCCTATGTTAGTGTGCTCTCAAAGACTAACTAAAGAGCCACACCAACCAAGCAAGCAAGCTCTCACAACTAGATACACTAAAGAGCTTGTCAACTAGTTTGCGGTAAAGTAAAGAGAGTAATTAGGATAGTTATACCGCCGTGTAGATGAAGAACCAATCAATCACAAAGATGAATAACAATGAAGACCAATCACCTCGGAATCAATGATGAACACAATGATTTTTACCGAGGTTCACTTGCTTGCCAGCAAGCTAGTCCTCGTTGTGGCGATTCACTCACTTGGAGGTTCACGCGCTAATTGGCTTCACATGCCAAACCCTCAATAGGGTGCCGCACAACCAACACAAGATGAGGATCACACAAGCCACGAGCAATCCACTAGAGTACCTTTTGGCGCTCCGCCGGGGAAAGGTCAAGAACCCCTCATAATCACCACGATCGGAGCCAGAGACAATCACCACCTCCGCTCGACGATCCTCGCTGCTCCAAGCCGTCTAGGTGGCGGCAACCACCAAGAGTAACAAGTGAAATCCACAGCGAAATACGAACACCAAGTGCCTCTAGATGCAATCACTCAAGCAATGCACTTGGATCACTCCCAATCTCACTATGATGATGAATCAATGATGTAGATGAGTGGGAGGACTTTGGCTTAGCTCACAAGGTTGCTATGTCAATGAAAATGGCCAAAGATGTGAGCCACAGCCGGCCATGGGGCTTAAATAGAAGCCTCCACGAAATAGAGCCATTGTACCCCTTCACTGGGTACTCTACGCTCTGACCGGATGCTCCAGACCACCTGACCGGACCCTGGACCAGCGTCCGGTCCACAGATGGACGCCACGCGTCATCAACTTCAAACTGATTCTAATGGCTATGAAGTTGACCGGACACTCTGGTGAAACTGACCGGACGCTAGAGCCACAGCATCCGGTCGAGTACAGTAAGGGTCAAAACCTGGTTTTCCTCGACCGGACGTGTCCGGTCCACCTTGACCGGACATAGCCCAGCGTCCGGTAGTAAACCCTAGCCACTGTACCGACAGTCAACGCAACCGAACGCAGGCAGTCAGCGTCCGGTGCTCCTGGATCCAGCGTCCGGTCACTGGACCGATGCTGGCATCAGCTCTGTTTTCACTTCTATCTTCTCCACCCTTGCTCCAATGTGCCAACCACAAGAATTTGCATCCGGCGCAATAGAAAATAGGCATTCCATTTTCCCGAAAGCGCCGAATCCCGCCGAGCTTGCGAACACCACCTCCTTTGTAGATGTGCCAACACCACCAAGTGTATCACCTTGTGCACAAGTGTTAGCATATTTTCACAAACATTTTCAAGGGTGTTAGCACTCCACTAGATCCTAAATGCATATCCAATGAGTTAGAGCATCTAGTGGCACTTTGATAACCGTATTCCAATATGAGTTTCACCCCTCTTAATAGTACGGCTATCAAACCTAAATGTGATCACACTCTCTAAGTGTCTTGATCACCAAAACAAAATAGCTCCTACAAGTTATACCTTTGCCTTGAGCTTTTTGTTTTTCTCTTTCTTCTTTTCAAGTTTAAGCCCTTGATCATCTCCATGCCATCACCATTGTCATGCTATGATCTTCATAAGCTTCTCCACTTGAAGTGTGCTACCTATCTCATGATCACTTGATAAACTAGGTTAGCACTTAGGGTTTCATCAATTCACCAAAACCAAACTAGAGCTTTCACATGTCGATGGAGTGTCGAAGATGGAGAGCTTGTCGTTGATGGCGATGCTTGCTAGTGCTCTCTTGATAGATTTCTTGTCATCATCACTAGAGCTATCACTATCCAAAGAGCCATCACTATCCCATGTGACCACATAGCCTCCACCTTTCTTCTTCTTTTGGAAGGTCATTCTCTTCTCCTTCTTCTCCTTCTTTTCTTTCTTATCCTTTTGAGCTTCTTCTTCTCATCCTCATCATTGTCACTATTGTAGGGACAATTTGCTACAACGTGATTGGGGCTCTTGCAATTGTAGCATCTTCTCCCATATTCTTTACTTTTGGTGTGATCTCTTCTCTTTCTTGCACCATAGCCCTTCTTCTTCATGAATTTTCCCATCTTGCGTACAAAGAGGACCATAGCTTCATCATCAATATCACTAAGATCATCATCATCACTTGATTCTTTCTTATACTTGCCCTTGTTCTTGGATGATGATGAGCTAGCCTTGAATGCTATACTCTTCTTCTTCTTGTCTTCTTCTTCCTTCTTGTCATCCTTGTCATCCCCCTCCCTTTCCACACGGTATGTCTCTTAGGTCATGACATCACCTAGTACTTGGTTGGGGGTAATCTCCTTCAATCCTCCTCTTATGATGAGCAATCTCAACATCTCAAATCTTGGAGGTAGGCACATCAAGAACCGATGAGAGACATCATCATCCTTGATCTTTTCTCCCAATGCCTTCAAATCATTGACAATCACTTGCAAACGATGAAACATCTCCGGAATGCTCTCATCTTCCTTCATCTTGAAGCTTGTCAATTTATCCTTGAGGATATACAATTTGGCACTCTTCACCGCCGGTGTGCCCTCATATGTTTCCTCCAATCTCTTCCACACCTCATTTGCTCTTTCACAATCCTTGATTTACTCAAACACCTTGGAATCAATGGCATTGTATATGGTGTTGAGAGCCATTGTATTGCATTGCTTGTTGATGTTATCTTGGTTGGTGGGATCATCAGGATCAATGATAGCATAGTCATTCTCGGTCACTTCCCATACTTGATCATTGATTGAACCAAGATACATCCTCATCTTTCTCTTCCAATAATCATAGCATGTGCCATCAAAGAATGGTGGTTTACCCCCCCACATGGTAGAACACAACTTGAGCCATAATTTGACACCGAGGTTGTTAAGCCTTCAATCAAATGGTGACCACAGCTTTGATACCACTTGAAAGGTCCTAATATGGCTAGAGGGGGGTGAATAGCCTATTTAAAATTCTACAAATCAACTAGAGCAATTTGATTAGTAAGACAAATAGTGAAATGCAAACTTGCTCTAGCTCTACGAGGGTTGCAAGCCACCTATCCAACAATTCTAGTTGCAATGATTGCTAGACACACAACTTGCTATGGAACTACTCACTAAGAGCTCTCAATCTTACTACACTAAAGAGCTCCACTAGATGAACTTAAATAACAAATCAAGCTCTCAATTCTAATTACACTAAAGAGCTTGCCACAACTAGTTTGCAAGAATATAAGAGAGTGAGTAGGGTGATTATACCACCGTGTAGAGGGATGAACCAATCACAAGATGAAGATGAAATCAATCACCGAGAGAATGCCAAATGGCAAGAGACAACCGATTTTCTCCCGAGGTTCACGTGCTTGCCAACACGCTATGTCCCCGTTGTGTCGACCAACACTTAGTGGTTCAGCGGCTAAGAGGTGTTTCACTAACCTCGTCCACATGATTGGACACCGCAAGAACCTACCCACAAGTGAGGTAACTCAATGACACGAGCAATTTACTAGAGTTACCTTTCGGCACTCCGCCGAGGAAGGTACAACTCCCCTCACAATCACCGAAGGCAGCCACGAACAATCACCAACTCGTGTCGATCCTCCACCGCTGCACCAAGCCGTCTAGGTGGTGGCAACCACCAAGAGTAACAAGCGAAATCCACAGCGCAACACGAATACCAAGTGCCTTTAGATGCAATCACTCAAGCAATGCACTTGGATTCTCTCCCAATCTCACAATGATGATGAATCAATGATGAAGATGAGTGGGAGTGCTTTGACTAAGCTCACAAGGTTGCTATGTCAATGAAAATGTGCAAGAGGTGTGAGCTAGAGCCGACCATGGGGCTTAAATAGAAGCCCCCATGAAATAGAGCCGTTGTACCCCTTCACTGGGCACTGATCGAGGTGACCGGACGCTCCGGTCCTACTGACCGGACGCAGGGTTCAGCGTCCGGTTGCCCGATGGCGGCCACGTGTCATCCTGCATTCAACAGGAGTTGTCTGATCTCAATGGTCATGACATGATCGGACGCTCTGCCATAAGTGACCGGACACCGAATACCCAGAGTCCGGTCATTTACAGTAAGGTTCCAAAACCGGTTTTCTTCGACCGGACACGTCCGGTGGTACATGACCGGACACAGCCAGCGTCCGATCAGTTACCCTGACTTCTGTGCAGCTACGTCAGCTCTGACCAGACGTAGCCTTCTAGCATCCGGTCAGTCAGAGGCCCAGTGTTCGATCGCATGACCGACGCCAGGGTATCACTGCCATGCCTGACCAGACGCGCCGGTCCCCTTGAGACCAGCGTCCGGTCAGTTTTAAAATAGCAAGACTGACCCTCTATCATCTCTATCTCCTTCACCCTTGCTCAAATGTACCAACCACCAAGTGTATCACCTTGTGCACATATGTTAGCATATTTTCACAAATATTTCCAAGGGTGTTAGCACTCCACTAGATCCTAAATGCATGTGCAATGAATTAGAGCATCTAGTGGCACTTTGATAACCGTATTTCGATATGAGTTTCACTCCTCTTAATAGTACGACTATCTATCCTAAATGTGATCACACTCACTAAGTGTCTTGATCACTAAAACAAAATGGCTCCTACATTTTATACCTTTGCCTTGAGCCTTTTGTTTTTATCTTTCTTCTTTTCTAAGTTCAAGCATTTGATCATCACCATGCCATCACCATCGTCATGATCTTCGCCATTGCTTCATCACTTGGAGTAGTGCTACCTATCTCATAATCACTTTGATAAACTAGGTTAGCACTAAGGGTTTCATCAATTAACCAAAACCAAACTAGAGCTTTCACCACTGAGATACTCAACAACTCTAATAGTACAGAAACAGGCACGAACTACGGAGGAATTCGCACTCGAGAGGTTTTCATGGTTCGTCGCTCCCAGACGCCATTAATCCCTCTAGAACAACCCGACGTTAGGTCATCAGACGAATTCGAGTCCAATATATCACTCGATGCCCAGGGAGATGATAGCGAAGCGGAAAGCCAGAGGCAAGTCAGAGAGAGGAAGAACAAGTTAAAGCAGGGATGCCGACGTTGGGCCAAACAGTGCAAGGAAGCCTAGGCCAGATACAAATCTGATCTAGCCGAGTACAATAAGAGGAGATCAGAGCGAGAAGCTGAAGATAGGCATGCGGCCGAGAAAACACACAACTCTCCATATGCCAAGATTCGAGAGTTAGTCAAAGAATATGAAGCTATTTCTCATCCCAACGAAGAACCAGAGCGCCTTTGAGAAATCCTACGGTCAACAGCCTTGCAGATGCAGGATGGAAAGACTCATTCAAAACAACCCACCAGGATAGTTTCGCAGAAACAAGACAACCAAAGTCAGCGAAAATCCGCTTTTGACAGGTTGGGTCCAAATGGAGACAGCAACAGAGGAAGCAGGAGAGACCAGCACCGAAGTAATCGAGTTGAGCAACCAAGGGACAACAGGAGCAAGCCACCAGTTCCTACGACTCCTCGAAACCACTCTCACCACGTTGACTGGCAGGAGGGCGGAGCTGAGTCAGAGTATAGGGAAGCTGGGGTACCCGACAGGTTCCCTTGTTTTTGCAAACCGACTTCTTTCGGTACGACTACCTTATAAGTTCAAGCCTTTCAACCATACCAAGTATGACAGCAAGACCGAACCAAAGCAGTGGCTCAGGATCTATTCTCAATCAATCGAGCTAGCCGACGGGGACGATGACATCAAAGCACTCTTCTTTCCCATGGCGCTAGAAGCTATGCCTCTCCAATGGTTTGACAAGCTGAGCCCCAGATCGATCAGGGGCTGGGAGGATTTGTAGAGAGCTTTTTGTGAAACTTTTGCAGGCATCATCACAGACCCTATCACTCAAGCAAAATTAAAAGGACTCAAGCAAAAAAGTGGCGAAAGTCTCAGAGACTTTTACCGATGGTTTGGTGAACTACGTGCTCAAGTACATGACATCACTAAATGAGAGGTCATTGAGGCTTTCTCCTATGGAATCCTAGCTAAGTGGCAATTCCATGATTTCTGCAAAGAGAACCCACGAAGCAATGAAGAATTCAAGCGCACGGTGGAGAAGATGATCGCTGCGGAAGAAAAAACCCAGGAAAGATTTCCAGATTGAAACAACAGGGACAACTCTGACAGATGAAACCATCAAAGCAACGAGCAGCATGGCAGAAAGCGCAGACCCGACAACACCGTGGCCATAGCAGATGTAACAACCCAAAAATCCATCCACCAAAAATACCAACTACAAAATTTTTCTTAAAACTCCCATGTGTTGATGAGTGTCATGTATAAAAACCCAACCTAAGAGATGCATTAGGTCTAACCCCAACCTAAGTCAACACATAAGCATGGCATAACTCTTGGCATAAACATGTGATTAAGTTCCCTAACTAAATGAACCTTGCATGCATATTAATACCACTTGTGAGTTGGATTCTTCTTTTGCCTTATGTTATGCTAATTAAAAATCACCAAACAACTATTAAGCTTGCTAATTAATCCTTTGATGAGCAAATGCCTTAAGCAAACAAACAAAGAACAAAAGAAAAGGAAAAAGAGAGATGAAGAGAGAGGGCCTCGTAGCCAGCAGCTCGGCCCAAGCTAGCCAGCCCAGCCAACCTGCCAATCCCTTCTTCTTTTTCCCACCCACGCGTGTGGCCCACGAGCTCGTGTAGGCCTAGCATGCCGGCCCAGTCTTGCACCACGCGCGCGCATTGCGACGCTGAGCTGCTCTCACTGCCCGCCGGGCCCCACCTGTTGGCTTTCCTATTCATCTTCTTCACGCCCATGCATCAACCGCCCACGTGATCGGAGGCCGACAGCGTTGGCAGGAGCGGGCCAGGGGGTCACGCCCGGGCATGGCCTTGTTCCCCCTTTGCGCCGCGCTCACGCAACCTCACGCCACCGTTGGATGCGTCGCGTGCCTTCCCACCGCACGATGCCGATCGCCATTGGAGGCATGGAGCTTGGCTATAAAAAGACCCTGGAGCCTTAGCCTCTCCCTCTCAATCACGCCGCCGCCATGTAGTATTCGCTAGACCACTCAGCACGAGGGCCGAGGGGAGGAGAGGAACAAGGAGGGCAGAGCCGCTACCGGGAGGAGGACCGGGAACACGCCGGAGTTCGGAGCGCCACCGCGGATCAAGTCGGAGCGTACTGCGAGCCGGCGCCGTCGTGATCATCACTACGTCAACCACACGCTGCATCGCCTAGCCTCACAGAGCACAGCACGGTGAGCACCTTGCTGAGACCTCTCCCTAGCCAACCGGCACGAGCTCGCCGCCGTTGAGACCCTATCGTTGCCTCTGAGCACTCGGCCTAGCCACTCGAGTAGCGTAGAAGACCACCATGACCGATTTGTAGAGCCAAACAGGATCCCATAGTGAAAGGATGACGCCGAGTTCTTCTACTCGGAAAACGCCGGCATCGAGCATACCGCTCACGCCACCACACTCCCTACCGCACGCATGCACACACGCACAAGCCCTAAACACGATCTTGAAATCGAAGCCAGTCCCACATGCACACAAGGAGTCAAGAGGAGGGCGACGTCAAGCCAATCGGCTCGAGAACGCCAGGCCGCGCCGATCTCCACTATGACGTCGCCGTGTCAACCACAGTCCACACCGTGGCCAGCCACCACCGGAGGCCGCTGGGGCAGCACAAGAGCACCGCTGTGCCCACAATGGCCTCGTGAAGCTCACACGCACCACCGTGTCACCTCTCCAAGGCCATGGCCACCTCACCGCCGCCGACGTCGTGCCCGTAAGACCGCCGCCGTGGCTGGCACTCTATGGGACCCCGCACGCCACGTTAACCCCACCAACGAGGACGCCGAGGCTTGGTAGAGCTTTCACCCACATCAATCGCGCACCAGTGCCGCTGGCGAGGCTCACCGGGCGCTCGCCGCCGGCGAGGACACTTCGGAGATACTGGGGAGACCTTTTCTCCCCGGCCACACACGCGCGTGCACCCGGTTCACGAAGACCGCAACGGAGGAGATGGTGGGTGGACCAAGTCCACCGTGAACCGCGTTCTGGCCCATAGACCAGCGCGCCCTGGTCCATGATGGACCAGCCAGTGTGGGCACGCTGTGGATGCGCCGGACCAAGCCCAAACGGGCAGCCCTGACTGGACATGTGGCAACGCCACAGAGCAACCCATGGTGGGCCTGGCCCGGCCCAGACCGGCCCAACCCGAGCCCGCCAGAGCCCGTTTGAGACCCAGTCCGAGCTGACCGTTGATCGGTCAACGTTGACCGTTGACCGGGGCCCACATGTCAGCGTCACAGCCGCAGGGTCCCACATGTCAGTAAGCAGTGACCTGATGATGTCACGATGATGGCTTACTGACATCATTAGTGGGACCTACCTGTCAGATCCGAAGCCCGGTGCTGATGTCATGCTAACATCAGCATGCCATGTGGACCAATCACAGCGTGACACATGTTAGCCTAGGATTAATTTAGCCTTTTCCCATTTTCAGAAATGATTAAAACTTTAGAAATGGATACGACGAGCCTGGGGCAAGTCTTGCCATGGGGTGCTACCTGGGCACCTCTGGAAATGGATACCTATGGTGGGTAAATGGTATATGAGGTGGACCTAGGTGTGAACCTGTGATGGGAGGAGCCCGGGGTGGAGGTGCTGTGGTGGCACGGTAAATGGAAACCCTGATGGAGACATTCTGGCTTGGTCATCCCTAAGGACTTACTAGTACTCAGATTCACCAGGAAGCCTTATGTACCACTCGCCCTATATGGTGCGGGACGGCCATACTACTTGGTAGGATTTTGCCACTACTGCTAGGTTGATAGCGGACAGTGTAAGGAGGTACAGGGCGTGGAGGATTTCCCCCACACCCTTCCGAGACTTCATGGAGACCTTGTGAACCCGGCTCATGACTCACAGTTTCAGCCATCCCAGACTAGACTTGGGGTGAACCAGGTGAAAGGTCCTAATATGGCTAGAGGGGGGGTGAATAGCCTATTTAAAAATCTACAAATCAACTAGAGCAATTTGATTAGTATGACAAATAGCGTAATGCAAACTTGCTCTAGCTCTACAAGGGTTGCAAGCCACCTATCCAACAATTCTAGTTGCAATGAATACTTAGGCACACAAACTAGCTATGTAATTACTCACTAAGAGCTCTCAACCTTGCTACTCTAAAGAGCTCAACTAGATGAATGTAAATAATAAAGCAAGCTCTCAATTCTAATTACACTAAAGACACTACAAGGATTTGACCCTTATAGCACCACTTGTTTCCGTAACACCACACATTTGGTTGCAATATTTGGTTCTTTGGCAACCAACGTCATAATTGGTAGCGATATATGGGCCTTATGGCCATCAAAATTGTGTGTTGCGTTAGTCATAAGCTTCGTTGCAAGACATAGGCGCTAATGCCACGAAGGAAAAGATGGTTGCAATTATGGGTGCCTATTGCCACAACTTATGTTGAGTTGTGATAATACTTATGTTGCGTTGCAATAGCTAGGTGTTGTTGCCACCGTTGTAAAGTTGGTTGCAAGTAGTTGTACATATGACAATGAAGTAATTGCGTTGTGTTAACTTTGAGCTGCGTTGCGATAGATCAGATCTATATTGCATCGAAGAAATGATTAGTTGCAAGTAGTTGTGAATAAAGCCATGATGAAACTTTGTTGCCTTAATCTTGTCCTACGTTGCAATAGATTTTATTATATTGCAACCAAAAAGTCATTTGTTGCATCCGTTGATGTTCTATTGCCACCAACTCTATACTTGGCAATATTGCAGTACATGTCATTGCAAGAAGAGTGCTATTGCCATTAAAATTTGCCCATGGACTTTACTTATCATGCACGTGAGCCAAAAGCAAAGGATTAGACCAACCTACCATCCTAAAGTTAAAAAATAGTAAATAAAAAATAAAAAACAGGAAAAAAATCATAGCATGCGCTGGCGGCGCAGCCAACCCAGCAGCAACACCGAGTGGCACCAGGCACGTGTCCACGGGAGGTCGACATGGACATGGTCAGCTCTTGGCCCATACAACAAGTATTTCTAGGAGAAAAATGGGGAAAAAAAGATAAGTCACAAGCAAGACAATGATTCAAACCCTCGCCCATGCATAAAACCACTAAGGCACCCCCACTGGGCTACGATTCAAACCCTCGGCCCTACACACTAATCAGAACAACAAAACACATAAACAAATGAAACCTATGTCACCGTAATCAGCAAGATGAGATCGACACAACTAGAGTAGCATTTCTCCATTTTTAATTAGAATATATAAGGTAAATGCAACATGTGCAGATCACTGTGGATGCAGGCAAGCACTATGAATGCAAAATGGTGCCAACAGATGAGGCGTTGCTCCTGTCCATAACAATATTGCACAACTCATGAACCAAGCCTTAATTCAAACAAAAAACTGAGCAGCTGATGAACCAAGCCTTCAATTAATAAAAAATATCACACCAACACACACATATATATATGCCGTAACAATATTTGAGTTCAATATTTCACAGCTCAGGAACCAAGCCTTAAATCAAACAAAAATTTGCGTAGCTTTTGAACCAAGCCTTCTGCTAAAAAAGTCGCACCAATACATATAGAATCACATTTATGTAAAAAACTCATCATCCTGTCCTTGGCCTAAAGAGTTGACAGGTGCAACATGTCCATCATCGATGTAGGTGTCATCATTATCATCATCTTCATCAACTAAGTCTTCATCATTTGGTTCTGGCACAGGTATAGCTTTTTCAATGATGCTGGCATCTCCGGTCACTCCTTGGAGGTCGTTCCTTGTCCAATTTGTCAACTCTTCATGTTGGCTAGAAATGGTCATGGTCTCCACACCGACATCGAGTGAGTCAATATCAATCTGTCCTTGCTGTTCGGTATCTTCAGATTCTGGCATGGAAAACAAAGTCCTAGGCTTTATTCTAACAACACTGCTCCAGTTGGATTTATTTGCGCATTTGACATAAAAACCTGCTCAACTTGAGTTGCCAGAACATAAGGATCATTTACATATCGACGACGAGTTGTATCGATATCTATAATCCCATATTGATCCTTACTGTAACCTCTACTTTTGTTCTTAGTAGCGGCAGGAACGTCGTACCAATCACACTCAAACAATATGACTTCTTTTTCACTAGGAAAATCTAGTGTGATTATCTTTTTAAGGACACCGTACCAATCCATATTGCCTGTACTGTCATCACCCTTCACTAAAACTCCAGAATTTTGTGTACTGAAGCTAACCTCTATAGAAGCCGTTCGAAAAAGGAAATCATGGATGAAGCATCTGCTAAAAACACGAGCCATGTAATGAGGACCCTGAGAAAGGGCATATAGCTCCTCACTAATCTTCTGTTCTGCATAAACTACCTTCATCTGCACCCAATTCAAATAAATAAATAAGATAATTACTATATATTTTTTACATGTATAAGACAACATTACTGACCTTACGTTCAAACCACCCAACAAAATGCTCATCAACGCCGTGTGCGCTAGTTCTTCTCATTAGCTCCTTATGCTCACTATATATTATTGGTTGGATCCAACAGATTACATTAGTGTAACATTAATCAGGAGTACTATTCTGCTCTTACTTATCTACTATGAAAAGGTACAAAAACACAAAAAAGGTGGTAGTAACAGCTTACTTAATCCATGGAATTGCTTCGTCACAGTTTGATAATATATAGTGACGCATCCGTAGCATGTCAGATCTAGAAATAGGCTCAAGTTTGCAGCCTTTCTTACTATAGTCGATGCTCCCAAATATGCTATGCCCAGCCGGTGGTTCATTCACTGTGCTCCTCTCATGACGCGCTGGGCGATCCAGCTTCGTGTCAATGTCTTCTAGGAAGCGAGAGCAGAATGTCATGCACTCCTCTGAGATATATCCCTCCGCTATCGAACCTTCTGGATGTGCCTTGTTCCTAACATATCCTTTAAGTGTACGTAGATACCTCTCGATCGGATACATCCAGCGATAACACACAGGTCCTCCAATTTTAGTCTCCTCAGCTAAATGAACTGGCAAGTGCATCATAATATCAAAAAATGCTGGAGGGAATATCATCTCAAGCTGACATAAAGTCTCTGCAATTGAAGAGCTTAGTTTTTCAATGTCACTTTGCACCAGCTCCTTTGAACATAGGGCATTGAAAAACCTGCTAAGCTCAATCAATGGTCTAGCAACATCTTCAGGCAATATGTGACGTGCAACTAAGGGTAACAGTTTCTGCAAAATAACATGATAGTCATGTGATTTCAGTCCAGAAACCTTACATCCATCAAAATCCACGCATCTCTTTATATTAGATGCGTAACCATCAGGCATCCTCACTCCTTCTAAGAATGTACATAACACTATCTTCTCGTCCTTGCCTAAGGAGTACAGTGATGGTGGCAAAGTATACTGACCATTCTCCAGCACTGGATGCTGATCGTGCCTTATCCCAAGATGTTGCATGTCAAGCCGCGCCTTGTCACTATCCTTACACTTACCATCTATGCCAAGCAACGTCCCAATTATGCTCTCACAGATATTTTTCTCGATGTGCATAACATCCAAATTATGCCTTACAAGCAATTTTTTCCAGTAAGGCAGGTCAAAAAATATACTCTTCTTCCTCCAATTGTGCCACCTACTATCTTCTTCACGCTGCTTCCTCTTCTTTGTGGCTGTTCCAAATTTTGGTTGCTCAAAACTTTCATACTGTTGTATAACCTGTGCACCAGTCAGTGGCACAGGTGCCTCCCTCGTCTCTGTCTTGTTGTTGAAGCTATTTTTGTTCCTACGCCACCTGTGGTTCTGAGGTAGAAACCGACGATGACCCAAGTAGTAGTGCTTCGACCCGAATTTCAACCATAAGTAGTCTGTATCTTTGTGGTAGTATGGGCATGCAAACTTTCCTTTAGTACTCCAGCCAGATAGCATGGCATAGGCAGGGAAATCATTTATAGTCCATAGTAGAAGCGCATGAAGAGTAAAATTCTTCTTCTCCTTTGCATCCCATGTTTTAACACCTTGTACCCACAATTCCTTCAGCTCATCAATCAGGGGCTGCAAATAGACATCAATATTCATTCCAGGAGATTTCGAACCTGGTATCAGCATAGACATCATCCAAAACGGTTGTTTCAAACACAACCAAGGAGGCAAGTTGTAAGGAATTAGGATGACAGGCCATGTAGTGTATTCAACATTCAACATCCCAAATGGATTGAAGCCATCAGCTGCAAGACCGAGCCTTACATTGCGAGGGTCCGATGCAAAATCCTTAAACTCACTATTCACATGCTGCCATGCCAACGAGTCTGCAGGGTGACGCATTTTCCCATCACGCACCAGTTCTTCCTTATGCCAACGCATCAGTGAAGATGTTGATGCTCTCATGTACAATCTTTGCAAACGAGGAATAAGTGGAAAATAACGAAGGATCTTACGTGGAAAACGCTTCTGTCCGCCGACAGTGACAACAGGACCATCCTTTTCAGTACCCCCGGACTCTTTCCACCTAGACTCACCACATGTTGGACAGTTATCCCTTTCAGCATAATCCCCACGAAATAACACACAGTCATTCACACATGCATGAATCTTTTGGTAATCGAGGCCAAGATCTCGAACAACCTTACGCACTTTGTCCAAGGATGTTGGGAGGCAATGGCCATCAGGGAGCACAAGCAAGAACAGGCGAAGTATGCGTTCCAAGCAGTTGTTACTAAGACCATCCATGCACTTAATCTGAAATAGCATGACAATGAAAGAAACCTTTGTAACCTCCTTGCAACCTAGATACAATTCCTTCTTTGCCTCTTCTAGTAACCGATACAGTTTCTTTGCACTCCCATTTGGGTCTTCCTCATCATTTCCTATGACTTCTCCATGTACAACACCGTTGATCAGTGAAGAAATCAGCTCGTGGGAACCATCCGCATGATCTCTCGTGCCTTCATCAGCGTTGTCCTTCTCAACTAATAAAGGCGGACCATTACCTTCTCCTTGGATGAAACTCTCATCAAACTCTCTCAGTGCCACGTGAGTTCGAACCTCTTTTTGAGTTTGATAAGACATGCAACGGCATCGAGTACATGGACATGGAGCAGTTTCTTCTTCAGATGTGCCTCCAAATATACTCTGAATATAGTTCTTGAATCCTGTTTGCCATTCAGAAGTAAATCTAGACATGCGCATCCACCTCCTATCTTCATCAGACATTCTTCACACTATCAAAGATCAAGAACAACACAATCTGTCCAAAGTAGTACTCCCTGCAATGACCACGAAGCCATAGAATAAATAGATGTTCTTGCAATTAACAAACTGTACAATTTAAAAAATCAACAAGAAATTTTCTAGTCGGCTGTAATGATAATCATAAGGCATCAGCAAAAAAAAGTTATTAATTTAGACATTGGAGATAATGCTTGTTATCATAGGCAACCATTAGCTAGAGTGACAGTGACACCATTAATCTAAATATAGGCGATATAGTGATGCCTCTTAATTTATAGCGACTATACAAGAAAAAGAGATATTAACGACGGGATATGTGGTCGTTAAAGGTCCTAATGTGGTCGTTAAAAGTTATTAACGACCACAAAAGTGTGGTCGTCCATGGTCGTTAAAAGCTCCGTATTTATAACATCAGCCACCACTTGACACCATATACAATGAAATTTTCTATAGCAGAGAAAACACAATTGATAAACTTGCAACAGCAAGCTATTATTATTTATCCAATTTGTCACCATATAAAGATATATCTTTGCAAAAAAAGGAAAAAAACGGCTAACCATGAAACTAACAGTGCCTCACTTCAGGACCATTCCTATTACAAAGAATTAGCAGCAATAAGCTATGTTTGAAGGTGAAAACCACCTACTATAACTAGAATACTAATCTTCAATTGGAGGCACTCTGCAACATTACCCTCTGACAGCTTGGTCTTGTCAACAAGGAAAAGCCTGCAGTAACTTCAATGTTAACACTATGCATAAACAAAACAAAATAATAACTAGTTAATACTTAAATGAACTGATGTCAAATATGCATTGAATATCAGAATTATGCCTGAGAAGATCTGAGATTTTGACATCCAAGCAATACACAATAACAACTCAAACCTATCTTATTTTACCTCAAAGTTTCAGTACCAATACACGGATGAAGAAGCATGAACTCTGCTACTTTCAGTTGAGGGACAAAGCTATTTTCATATATATGAAAGAGGCTCCCTAATTTAAATTTTCAATATATCGAAGAGCACATTTGGTAAAGTTAAGACTATGTACAAACTTAAGAAAAATGACTAGTTGAAGCAACATTACATAGGCTGATATACCTTATGATACTCATCCCCTTCAATGAAGTTAATGCCTAGAAGCTGAAACATGAGAACACAAAGGTTTAGACAAGGAATTTGGCATGGAAGCTGAAACATGACGCATTCTTTGAATACAGATTAGAAAGAATAATTATTTAGAATAAGCTGAAACATGATAACACAAAAGGTTCAGCCAAGAAATTTGGCAAGGAAAACCGAAACATGATGCATTATCTGAATACGGATTAGAAGCACTAATCACTGCCGCCGTGACCTGGCCCTTGAGGAGTTTATATAGTGGCTCGTGTAGTCTTTTCATGTTACTGACTATAAACAGTCAGCACATTAATATTGCATATGTTTGATAAGAGTAAAAATCATAGTACTTAAGCAAAGACCAAATAAAAATTAACTGCATTATGTAGAACAAGATAATAAACTCACATAAATTTGATGCCTACGTACAGCATCATCGGTCCAGTACTGGAATGCTCGTATAAATAAAATCAAATTACATGTATTGATGGCCAGATCCTTGTTATTCAGGTGGCAACCAATACTCAAATTTCTTTCTTACTGATACAATAAATTAATAACTTTAGGGCAGTTTTTTAGATAATTAATTCAGGCTAGTTAAAATTTAAGATGTAATCCATATTATAAAATATGAGATTTATATAAGTATAGATTATAGGCAACCTTTATTAGTACTAAGTACAAGGACTCTCCACGAGCAGTTTTGTTCAGACATTTGGTGCTTATTGTACTATTAACTGAATTCTGCAGAAGAAATCCATAAACGTTACCTTGGTTCATGACTTTAGAACAGCAGATTAGCAGAGGCACATGACAAATTTTCCGAGATAGCATAGATGCAATCTACAAACAAATTCCCTTTATTAAAGATGCATTACACATCCAAAACAGTAAACATTGAATCTCATAGGCAACAAAGGTACCCTCCCCTCTACTCCAAAGCAACAGTCAGGGTTCTTCAAGTAGATAGCACGCATCCATGAAGGAACGTGTAAAATTACTTTCTCAGGTACAAAGTTGAAAGAAAGGAAACCATATCATCTGATCTAGTGTTCTAATTGAGATAAAAACCTATCCACAATTATTAACTACTGAAAAATACAACAATCAAATGTCAAAATCTAACATTGGGGAACATACCTGTACTAACTAAAATAGGCAGCGAGAAGCCGGCAATCCCTTGAGCGAACAATGCGACCCAGTCCTACTGCTGCAGGGGATGGAAGGTGCAGGCTCTACTCTAGATGCAGATGAGGATTGAGGAAAATCCTATTGAGGAAGATGATGGCTTACAGTTGGGGCACGTGAAGATCTAGTCAACTAGGCACCCACAGCCAGTCATTCACCTGTTTGATGGCCGCCGCCGGCCTCGTCGCCACATAGCGCAGACGAAAAATATCGTCGGTTGTGCATAGAGGGCGACCTATGGAGGCCCCCAGCGGCCCAGCCCCCGCACCACCGCAGGGGATACAGATCGTGTGCACTACTGCAAGATAAGCAGTGGCTGCACCTGAGCCATCCATAGGAGAATGAACGGCTTGGATGAGAGCCCTCCTTTTTTCTTCTTTTCTCTTGACTTTATTCTACCAACAGCCCTTTTGAGGGAAATGGCAGCAGCAAAGAAGTGTTTGGCGCCATTTTATTGCTGAGACGAGCGAAGCGACGCACTTCGGTACAAAAACCTTTGCAAAATATTCCTTCTTCTGGCTAATTATACATGTTGCAGTTTTAACCATGGGATAGATGGCCGGCACTTTTAGAGAATATGTTATGTAAGTATAGGTTAATTGCACATGTTGCAGTAATTTGAAAAATCATTATCTCTAAATTGTTTATGTTCAAAGGCTGCATTTTGGGCACACATCGATCCGGACGCCGTCACCCAGGTCCTCCCCTGCTATGGCACGTTAGGAGAGATTATAAATTATAAAATAATGTAACTAATTATGTATGTTTAGAGATTATAAATTATAAAATAATTAAATCTGGCAAACCTGTGCAAGTCGTCTGTTGAATTCTTGAAGTCTTTGCGAGTCTGCGTACTTTACAAATTACAAGTACGCCGGCAGCAGCAGTTGGCCAGCCGGCCAGAACTGCAGAACGTAGGCACCGCTGTCCGCACTGGCTTCTTTTCCAGGAACGAAATAGGCAGAATCACAGCCAGGACGAGATCGCCAGATCGCGCCTCGCGAGTTCGTGAGGCAGACAATAGACGAAGCGAGAGCGGCGCGGCGGCGGCTGTTGGGGATTGGGATCGTGACTTCGCAACGCACCCAGCGGACTTAGCGGAAGGCAGGCAAAGCATCGTGTGTTTTTTTTCTTTTTCTTTTTACATTATATACACAGATGTATTACTCGTGTAGAGTATGCCGGTGCATACTCGGCATACCCTGTAGATCCGCCACTGCTTTTGGGCAAGCAAGATGATAAGGACCCGTTGAACTATGTAAAGACCAAATAATAAAAGTTCATTTGCAGCATATACTTAGTTTGTATAAAAGATAACTATAGTACAACAAGAAAATTAAAAGAACAATAATTGTTATGATTACCTCAAATAAAAATATAATGCTTCAGTGCCCTGTAAAAAACCATCTTTAGGCATTTATTGATGCAAAATCTTTACGAACAATATAAAGATCAATGTGGTCCAAAACATTCTTATGAATATTTTACTTTTCTGAGCGCCCGACAAATGCTTCTTAGGTAGCATCTAATAAGTATCTAAATAAATACATTGAATTAGAACTTTATAACCCTACCTCTATACAAGTAAAGCGCATACACAAAACAATTAAGCAAATAAGAAAAAATAGGCTTCAATACGGTAATGTCCCTGGCGCTAGCTTCTAGAGGTCCAAGTAAAAAATTGGAAATTGGAAAATACGAATCGGTCATGGGTATTGGCATGTTGGGGTTGCTTACTGTGATCGCATTTGTTGTTCGCCGTCTTTGCATGCAGTTGCAGCTCGCGCTGTCGCGGCACCACGACGGTGTGCCCGTGTGCGGTGCGTCGGCGAGTCGGCGACCACGTCGGGTGAGTCGGCATCTCCATGCAAGAATAGCGCGTCCAGGTCGATGAGCAAGAACAGTAAGCGCCGGCGCTGGCGGAAAACGAGCGCTAGCTCCTCACTCGATCCGCGGCCTGCGCGGCAGAATAGAAATAGGTAGGTATGGTACGGCATGGGCCGATGTTTGTTCGGCCTTTGAAAGCTTATGCCAAATAAGAAATTATATCTACTAATTACCTATATTATCTAATTAAATCAAATAAAAAATATAAGGGCCATATTAAATAATGTGTGCAATATTATTTAGTCTCATACGGGATATTCTTTGGATGTTGACTCGACTTATATGTGCGGGTTGTGTCCGCCTATGTTGAGAAGTTGAGAAGAGGCGTGGCATGGCGTGGTATAACCGAGCTCGAGCCTGACACGGCCGTGGTGTGGCGCATTAGTTGGTTTTGCCACTCAAGCCAATTTTTGGGTGTTAATTATGGCCGGCCAGGAGTTGCTGAGTTATGGGAGTTTCAACTCGTGATGACGAGAGTTTCTGCCCCTAATGAGGAAAGTAACGAGGAGAGTCACAGGAGTTTCAACTCATGATGACAAGAGTTTCTGCCCCTAATGAGGAAAGTAATAAGTGTTACGGGAGTTTCTGGCCCTAACGAGGAAAGTAACGAGAAAAGTTACGGGAGTTTCACGGTGATCACCAATTTTGTATGTGCATATGTACATGGTTCAAACTGAAGGTGAAGCCCGGCAAAATGTACATGCTCTTGCTCATCAACGCCGCATTCAACAATGAGCTCTTCTTCTCCATCCAAATGGTCATCGTCGTCGACGTCTACGCGCTTTAAGTTAAGCCCTTTACCGTGGACACCCTCTTCAACACGCAGGGGCAGTACAGCAACGTTTAGCTCACCACCACACCAAGTCGACGTACCTTGCACGAGCTACTACATGGAGTCGTGGTCGTACGTATGAACACAAAGCAGGGTTCAAGTATGACGCGCGTGGCCACCATGCCGGGAGTTTCGGCGGCGACGTGTGTCCCTCACTTTTTGCCTAGAGCACCATGACTCCCATGATGGCGGCGTCAACATCATGTTTGGCATGTTGCCTGCGCACCACCACGACGGCGCCACGGGGTACGTACTTGTTCGCTCCGACGGCGGTGTACACCCAGGACACCACGTCCAGTTCGATGGCAATGTGGGGTAACTATTCTCTCCGACGTGCCCAACCATCAGATGGACGGTGGTGGTGTGCACCCGGTACACCATGTCCAGTTCGACGGTGCTGCAGGATACCTATTGGCTCCGAAGGCAGCCCCGTGCATCCGGGACACCATATCCAGTTCCGCAGTTTGACGGCGCCAGCAGCATCGACGGTGAGATGCCACACATGCAGCAGCACTATCGTGACCTGGAGGGCGTCAAGTTTCACCTCCTGCGTGACCTTGCCGGTGATCCTGATCCACCACCCATCGGTCAAGCTCTAGCTGCAAGTGAATTGTGCCCGATGGGGACGTCGTCACGGCGCCTAGCTAGCTAGCTACGGCCAGGTGCCGCTTCCGTGGGATGCATGGCATGCACTCACGCGCACGTCCATCCGCCAGTAGTGCTGCGGATTTGCATTGTTTGGCTGATTTCCAGGCTCATGCGTCATGCCGCTCTAGGTCTCGGTCAGCACCACCATCGCCGCCCTGCCGTATATATAGATGAGTATATAGGAGTACGTAGCCTGTACAGATCGGATCGTGAGCAGTTTGGAGTTTGGACGTGCGTCGTCGGGCGGTTACACAATCGCATGGCGGAGGAGTCCGATCATTTTTGTCTACCTAAATTAGTGGGACATGATGTTCGCGTGATCCAATAATCACGGCACACAATCCCCACCACGCCATTCATGTGATTAGTTTCCTAAAACCGAGCGTGGGAGCCGGGGGGTCGTATACTCGTATCCCTTTCACGCTAGGCAAGGAGACCAGCGCTCCATCGATAGACACGACCATGACGGCGGCTGCCTCCTCCGACACCTTACGCAAGCGTGGCATGATGCCGCCTCCTTCGTCCGCGCCTACATCTTCCGCGCTAGATGATCCACCGTCGTCCGCTTCACAAGAGAGGCGCCGTCCTCCTAATGAAGCCGTCGTCCAAGAACAAGATGATGACATGCACGACGATGATGGCTCTGGGAGAATACTACGTTTTCTCTACACCAGGTACATACAGCGGCATTTATATTTCCTTTTTGGATGTTGCTAGAATCATTGATTTATTCCTGGTTCGTACAGATTGAGTGCTTAGTACATACCCGTTAATCAGTTTTTAACTTCTCAATGAGTATACCTATACATGTACCTGTACCTGCAAATCTGAAGCCAGTACGTTCAGGAAGATGTAAGTCACCACCAAATCTACACATTTGTTGTCCCCGCCAATTGCACACCTGAAAGTTCAGAAGTAATAGATTGAATCAAAATTCCAATCAACACCATTCATCCATGATCTGTAGGATAGTCATTTAATCATTGGGTCATTTAATTGCACACATCCATTTTGATTTTAAAAGAAAATTCACAGCCATAAATAGATCCACATATACATGGTTAAATTTGTAGTCAGGCAGTTTCAAAGAAGCCAACGCAGCACTGCAAAGGAAAATTAATTTGCTGCATATACACAGACAAGGTGGGGGAGGGAGATGATGGGGAGAAGCATACAAGACTTCCTCTATGTTTGCCTTGCCGGTCACCAACCAATTTCCGCTAACCACCATGGTAGCACACTAGTGCATTCGAGCAGATTGTAGAAATGCCATCTACAACTTTAGAAGTACATTGGCTATTCTTCAGTTAGCAGTGTGCACCCTCCTGAATGGTGAAAGTAAAGATGGATGGGAGATGGTAGGGAATGGCCAATGCCAAACTGAAAGGTGAATAATATACAATTAGAAACATTTTATATACCATCTACCAAGCGCTCATGTCCTCTAAATTTCTGCTAATTTATTTTTTTGAACAAACAAATTTCTACAAATTTATTAAGTACACATGCCGTTTAATCTATCGTATAGGTGCAATGGGGTACATATACAGCAGCACACTAATAGAGAAATTATTAATCAAAGTCTCATCATAATGAGAAAAATATTGCCTCTTGTTTTGCAATCACGTTTTGCTAATTTTGTTGAATTCCAGACAGAGTAATATCTTACACCACACAATGATGTTTTACTCCTAATATATATACTTGGTGATTATGCTATGCACACACTTTAATGTTTTTCTGCTCTCTATATGCACACAGTGAACCAATGACAGGTGACATGTGGACAATTCATTTCCAATGCAAGGGGAGACCTGAGGAAGATGAATTCATCTCTGCTGATATGGATAGAGCTCAGATCTCATATTTTAACCTAGTACATTTCAAAGAACAGCTTGGGTATGGAGCCAGGGACTTCTTATACTACAAGAAGCGTTGTGGCGGGGATGTAGCTAGACTTGAGCCCATCGAATATTTACGCCACGCAGAAACAATACTACAGGACAATGCTGCGGATAAAGAAATCAGGTTGGTATTGTCAAGGGAGCCGGAACTGGAGGAAAATGTCAGCATAACACCCATTAAGCGACATGAGGGGAAGCGAAAACGTGATCAATCAGGTACAGATGAACACCTTGATGCCTACAAGGTGTGGCTAGCAAAATTGCGAGCCAAAGATCCAGACATAGGTAAGATCATTCTTTGCATCACTCATTCAAAATTGTTATAACACAATGTTGCTTTGACAAGTACATCTTGTTAATCATGACTCGCAGACTACATGGATGACTTCAGGGATGAAACAATTGAAACATACAAGGAATGGCTAAGGCATACAGGCCATCGTCGACATATGCGTAATTAAATTGCTTTCATCATGTCATCAAATATATTACCAGCTCTTGTGCATTCAATAAAATAATTGACACATGTTGATTTTTTTTCTAGTGTCATTATTGGAAGAACATGCGGATGAAAATCATTTAGCTGGTGGGGAGGGAAATCAGGAAATGAGCACGACAAACAAAGATAGGCCAGCTCATGCAAGAAAGCCAAAACAACAAGAGAATGGTATGTGTTGGTCCTTCCATTTTGCATTGTACTTCAAAACTCTTTTGCTGGTCATGTATATTATATTCGTTTCATATGTTAATAAGGTGGATCCAAAATTCGTGGACGTGGATGTCTCAAAGGCTTCAAAGCAACTATCAAGAGAATTAAGAGCGGCTCTCAGAAATTAAAGATCGAATTTGATTCCTTGATGGGAGGCCCCTATGGTGAGAACAGTCGCACATTCGTCGATGAGATTGTAGTGTTTACTAGGAAAAAGGCTCCACTTATAGGAGTGCAATCGTGGAAGGACGTGAAGGACGTTGTGAAAATAGCAATAGCAGATGAGATGCTGGTGAGTCAATTGTTTTCTTTAGCCAAATGTTATGAATTCAGTACCTCCGCTTTACTGTTCTATTTGTCTTTCCATTCAAACAGAAAATTTGGGACTTAGATGACATTGAAGATGCTAGTGAAAAGATATGTGCAATTGTCAAAGAGAGGTACAAAGGATGGAGAGCTTCATTTAGTTCGACATACAAGGCATACTCCACTGACGCTCAACGAATGAAGCATAAGCCTGAAGATTTAGACAACGTGGAGTGGTACTACTTGATTCAATATTTTGGAAGTGAGAGATTCCAGGTTCGTTGGTGTCCGGTTTCTTTTGTAATTCCATTGTTAAATACAATGTAAATAACAGAGCTCTGCTTGTACACTTTAGCAGAATATTAGCACCAAGAACTCTGGAAACCGACAGAAACAGAAGACTAAGCATCTCATGGGATCGAAACCATTTTCCCAAATTAGTTTTGAACAGGTGATGACAACATTAACTAAGCTGATTACTTACTTAAATATATGGTCGTTACCTAATGCTACATTATATTGTTGCCATCTCAGAGAAACCAGACTAATGGTCAACAACCTACTGATTTGCAACTTTGGATGATGACTCACACCACCAAGGATGGGCAATGGTCAAATGACGACTCTAGGGATGTCTTCGTGAGTGCTTGTATATGATTGCAGCTTTAAAATTACAACATGCTTCAAACTTATTTTGGAACTGTTTTAAATTACATGATCCTAATTTATTTCTCATGTTTCACTTAGGAAAATGCCTGCATACAAGTTACAGCGGCAAAAAAGGGAAAGGATAGGCCCTTCCTTACGGTTGAGGAGGAAAACACAGTTTTCCAACTCAACTACTCTAAAACTCTTGGAACAAAATCATACAGATGTCATGGACGTGGATACATGGCGAAATATCTAACACGAAGTGCTCTACTGAAGCATAGAGAAGAAGATGCAGCCCGCAGTGAAGTTTTAGCCCGACAAGAAAGAATGCAGCACCAACAAGAGGTTGAAGAATTAAAAGAAAAGCTTGCAAATGAAGTTTCAGCAAGGGAAAGAGACAAGGAAGAAAGTATGAAACAAATTGAAGAAATCAGGGAAGAATTTCGATCAACACTACAACAACAAATACAATTGGCATTGCAGCAGGTACTAACTTTGGAACACGGTTCTCCTTTTTTTGCTCCTCTATTTTAGCTAATGTTCCTTGTCTTTTGGGCTGCATAGGCTATCACAGGAACCATCAACACCACACAGCTTCCAAATGGCCCAAGTGCCGACAACAACTTCATCACACCACCACGCATAGAGGATCCAGCTATAGAGGTAATAAAAATGCAACAAGATTACTTACAAAAGATGCAACATGTTTACATATAAAATGCAACTTGTTTACATCAAAGCATTCATTTTGGTAGAATAATGGACCAGCAAGCGTGTTGACCACAGAAAAGGTAGCTGATGAAGGTACTACCATGACAACAAAAATTAGTGCAACCAGGCCTCTTTTCCAGAAAAAGAATGGTGCCAATGAGTCATTGAATCATGTAATTTCTTCCCAACAACTACTGAGGACTCGTAATCAAATGAAAAAACTGCAGGTATGAATACTATGATCATTATATTTCATATGCCAAATGGTATATGTTATTTTTTATGGTGTACCTTAATTTACATTATATATTTGCTTTGCCACTATGATCATTATATTTGCACGTGCTTAGTTATTCCATGCACTTAATCACCAATGTTCCTATATTAAATTAATAATAAATTATATATGTGTTCATGAGTTGCAGAAAAGCGCGGACACCCAAAATATTTAGAGAAAGCTTTATGCCTATATGCTAGTGATGGACTGCTAGAAGAATGAAGTGTTGATGGGCGATGGAGCTTGAAGCAGTCAATAAGGGAACTCATATTTAGTTCTATTTTATTATGCCAAACA